>NC_042978.1:42464591-42543679 GCF_901001165.1 Salmo trutta | reverse complement strand
GAGAGAGAGAGGAGAGGAGATGAGAGAACAGGCACAGACAGACAGAGAGAGAGAGAAACAGGCACAGACAGACAGAGAGAGAGAGAGAGAGAAACAGGCACACAGAGAGAGAGAGAGAGAAACGGGCAAGGAGAGAGAGAGAGAGGGGAACAGGCATCATGGTGGGGATGTTTTATGAATTGATCACCTGAGTACAAAGGTTTCGACCTCAGAACAATAGCAGCATTGTGTGTGTGTGTGCTCGCTGTATCTCCCATGTTTGTTTAGAGCAGCACTGTGAACCCTGGACTGGCTGCCTTCAGCACGGCTCACCTGCACTAGGCTAACACCAGGGCTTCCATCCACTCAGTAACCCTCAGGCTCGGACCTGCACAGCCCATTGATTAAATGAGGAACATTCTGTACTTCATCTGTACTACAGGTCGTAGCTTTGCTCTGATTACCAGACTGTACTAGTGTTCCTGGAGCTTAGTCCATAGCAGCAGCAGCAATTATTTATATATATATATATACACACACATACATACAGTGGGGCAAAAAAGTATTTAGTCAGCCACCAATTGTGCAAGTTCTCCCACTTAAAAAGATGAGAGAGGCCTGTAATTTTCATCATAGGTACACTTCAACTATGACAGACAAAATGAGAAAAAAAATCTAGAAAATCACATTGTAGGATTTTTTATGAATTTATTTGCAAATTATGGTGGAAAATAAGTATTTGGTCAATAACAAAAGTTTATCTCAATACTTTGTTATATACCCTTTGTTGGCAATGACACAGGTCAAACGTTTTCTGTAAGTCTTCACAAGGTTTTCACACAATGTTGCTGGTATTTTGGCCCATTCCTCCATGCAGATCTCCTCTAGAGCAGTGATGTTTTGGGCTGTCGCTGGGCAACACGGACTTTCAACTCCCTCCAAAGATTTTCTATGGGGTTGAGATCTGGAGACTGGCTAGGCCACTCCAGGACCTTGAAATGCTTCTTACGAAGCCACTCCTTCGTTGCCCGGGCGGTGTGTTTGGGATCATTGTCATGCTGAAAGACCCAGCCACATTTCATCTTCAATGCCCTTGCTGATGGTAGGCTTTGTTACTTTGGTCCCAGCTCTCTGCAGGTCATTCACTAGGTCCCTCCGTGTGGTTCTGGGGTTTTTGCTCACCGTTCTTGTGATCATTTTGACCCCACGGGGTGAGATCTTGCGTGGAGCCCCAGATCGAGGGAGATTATCAGTGGTCTTGAATGTCTTCCATTTCCTAATAATTGCTCCCACAGTTGATTTCTTCAAACCAAGCTGCTTACCTATTGCAGATTCAGTCTTCACAGCCTGGTGCAGGTCTACAATTTTGTTTCTGGTGTCCTTTGACAGCTCTTTGGTCTTGGCCATAGTGGAGTTTGGAGTGTGACTGTTTGAGGTTGTGGACAGGTGTCTTTTATACTGATAACAAGTTCAAACAGGTGCCATTAATACAGGTAACGAGTGGAGGACAGAGGAGCCTCTTAAAGAAGAAGTTACAGGTCTGTGAGAGCCAGAAATCTTGCTTGTTTGTAGGTGACCAAATACTTATTTTCCACCATAATTTGCAAATAAATTCATTAAAAATCCTACAATGTGATTTTCTGGATTTTTTTTCTCATTTTGTCTGTCATAGTTGAAGTGTACCTATGATGAAAATTACAGGCCTCTCTCATCTTTTTAAGTGGGAGAACTTGCACAATTGGTGGCTGACTAAATACCTTTTTGCCCCACTGTATATATATGTATATATATATATATATATATATATATATATATATATATATATATATATATATATATATATATATATATATATATATACATACATATACACACACACACACACACAGTTGAAGTGGGAAGTTTACATACACCTTAGGTTGGAGTCATTAAAACTAGTTTTTCAACCACTCCACAAATGTCTTGTTAGCAAACTATAGTTTTGGAAAGTCCGTTAGGACATCTGCTTTGCATGACACAAGTCATTTTTCCAACAATTGTTTACTGACAGATTATTTCACTTATAATTCACTGTATCACAATTCCAATGGGTCAGAAGTTTACATACACTAAGTTGACTGTGCCTTTAAACAGCTTGGAAAATTCCAGAAAATGTCAAGGCTTTAGAAGCTTCTGATAGGCTAATTGACATCATTTGAGTCAATTGGAGGTGTACCTGTGGATGTATTTCAAGGCCTACCTTAACTCAGTGCCTCTTTGCTTGACATCATGGGAAAATCAAAAGAAATCAGCCAAGACCTCAGAAAAAACATTGTAGACCTCCACAAGTCTGGTTCATCCTTGGGAGCAATTTCCAAACGCCTGAAGGTACCATGTTCATCTGTACAAACAATAGTACCCAAGTATAAACACCATGGGACCACGCAGCCGTCATACCGCTCAGGAAGGAGACACATTCTGTCTCCTAGAGATGAACGTACTTTGGTGCGAGATGTGCAAATCAATCCCAGAACAACAGCAAAGGACCTTGTGAAGATGCTGGAGGAAACAGGTACAAAAGTATCTATATCCACAGTAAAACGAGTCCTATTTCGATATAACCTGAAAGGCCGCTCAACAAGGAAGAAGCCACTGCTCCAAAACCACCATAAAAAAGCCAGACTACGGTTTGCAACTGCACATGGGGACAAATATCGTACTTTTTGGAGAAATGTCCTCTGGTCTGATGAAACAAAAATAGATCTGTTTGGCCATAATGACCATCGTTATTTTTGGAGGAAAAAGGGGGAGGCTTGCAAGCCGAAGAACACCATCCCAACCGGGAAGCATGGGGGTGGCAGCATCATGTTGTGGGGGTGCTTTGCTGCAGGAGGGACTGGTGCACTCCACAAAATAGATGGCATCACGAGGAAGGAAAATTAGGTGGATATATTGAAGCAACATCTCAAGACATCAGTCAGGAAGTTAATTAAAGCTTTGTCGCAAATGGGTCTTCAAATGGACAATGACCCCAAGCATACTTCCAAAGTTGTGGCAAAATGGCTTAAGGACAACAAAGTCAAGGTATTGGAGTTGCCATCACAAAGCCCTGACCTCAATCCCATTTAAAATTTGTGGGCAAAACTGAAAAAGGATGTGTGAGCAAAGAGGCCTACAAACCTGACTCAGTTACACCAGCTCTGTCAGGACGAATGGGCCAAAATTCACCCAACTTATTGTGAGAAGCTTGTGGAAGGCTACCTGAAACGTTTGACCCAAGTTAAACAATTTAAAGGCAATGCTACCAAATACTAATTGAGTGTATGTAAACTTCTGACCCACTGGGAATGTGATGAAAGAAATAAAAGCTGAAATAAATCATTCTCTCTACTATTATTCTGACATTTCACATTCTTAAAATAAAGTGGTGATCCTAACTGACGTAAAACAGGGAATTTTTACTAGGATTAAATGTCAGGAATTGTGATATACTGAGTTTAAAGGTATTCTGCTAAGGTGTATGTAAACTTCCGACGTGTGCGTGTGTGGAGTGGACTATATATATATATTAGTCTACTCCCCCCACACCCTCACATTACATTATGGGGGGCCTTCTGAGCCTGTGGACACGTGACACAAGATGAATGTTGGGCAAATAATAAAATACCACCAAGCCTGTAGGACCACTGAGAATAGAAAGGAGGAGGGGGGAACCCCATTAAAGAGAGACTGGTTTTCCTTCCTCTTCTTTGTCAGTGATGGAATAGTGCAGCCCCCCCCCCCCCCCATCCTCTCTGCTGGCCTTGCACTCCATCTCATTATGCAGAATGTATGATAATAAAGGGGATTGTCCTGTCAGCTGATAGATCTCAGCCCCATAGTGATGTATTTTGCCTCCCTTTTTGGGGTGTTACAGCAACATATGTCCCCTTAAGTTGATATGCTGATTCCCTCAGCACAACAGCGGTATCTCTCTAACTAGGCTTGTATAGGCCTACCTGGGTAATGAGTCAACTATCCCAGCCTAAGCAGGTGTGACGGGACAGTAGTGTGCGTTAACTCGAGTGGAATGAGAATGGATGACTCTCGTCTGGCTGGGAGAGGCTGATGCATGTTTATACACATTCATATACAGACGATATCAGCCTCACAAAGTCTAGGAGCTCTACAAGCTATGGCTGTTACGGCCTGCAATCAGTGGTCAACAGAAACCTTTGCCTTGAGACACCGCAGGCTCCAATGCCACCAGTTCTGATGAATCATTTGCGGTGTGTATAAACTAAAAAATAGATTTATTACTGTGTAATCACTATGTAAACAGGAACCCAGCTCTGTACTGTTGCAGGCACCTGCTCCCTTTAACAACAGTTACACAGTAAAGAAGCTGGATGGAGATAACAGGACAGTTAGACTAGACAGTCATTAGTTGTTAGTGTTTTGATGTTGTCGTCCCCACTGTGCTGTTCTGACGTAGAGCAGACCAGCCACACCAGGGGAATGTTAGTTTAGCTGTTCTGTTGAAGACAGCATGATGACACGAAGCAGATGACTGATAAAGACTCCATAACCGTTGGCAGAACAAACAATGATGAGGACTTCACCATACTCCTACCTAGTCCTCTCACTCCAGCACGGCCAAATGCATTAATAGCTACACTAGCATGCACTGCATGCATGTCAATACAGTGCTTTCAGATAGTATTCAGGCTAGGGTTGCACATTTTGGGGAATATTCAGAGGTGGAAACTTTCCATGGGAATTAACGGGAATATATGGCAATTAACTGAAAAATATGCAAATTAATATTGATACCATTTAAATGTAGATGTTTTTTGCATTGGATATATTTACCATATTATATGGAGACAGAAACATAAACCTTTTACCTTATTATAAAAATACATAATTGCAAGTGATTAAATCCTTCCAATAGAAAAACCCCACAACTATTTAGTTAAGAATTGAACTTTAACTAAATGAGATGACTCTTCACATCGGATGATTTCACTGAACAACAAAAGAAAGGGAATATTGAATACCCTTGTATTGGTCAGCCTGTTGCGTGCTTTGGTGTGTGTGTTCCCAAACAAGGACCAGTTGCGCTTTGAGATGGCTGATGTTGGTGGGATTTGGAGGATGATGGAGGCAACAGGGGAAAGAGCTTCAGATCCACAAAGTCCCTTCCACCAGGTAGCTGATGAGATATGTTGACACGACTGCCATATTGCATCTCCATCCCAAAGCCCTTGCTTGAAAGTGTACTTCGCCAGACTTCCAAGAACTTTGCCCTCATCCAGGCCAAGGTGGCGAGACACGGTAGTGATGACACCATAGGCCTTGTTGATTGCTGCACCAGACAGGATGCTCTTGCCAGAATCCTTGGGGTCCAACATGTATGCTGTGACCTGTATGGGCTTCAGGCAGAAGTCTTCACACTTTTTGATGTATTTCAAAACTGCAGTTTCCTCTGCTTGGAGCAACAGTGAAGTGGGCAGGGCAGTACGGATTTCTTCTCTTACATCTGCGAGCAGAATCTGAACATCAGACAGGATGGCATTGTCTCCCTCAATCCGTGCAATGGCTACTGCTATAGGTTTCAGGCTGCTTACCACTCTCTCCAAAAATACATCATCCAGGAGGATCTCCATGATGGGGCTGTCCATATCGGCCCACTGTGATATGGCCATTTCTTGGAGAGACTCCTTCCCCTCTAGGAGACTGTGACATGATGACAACACCACCCCAACGGGTGTTGCTGGGCAGCTTCAATGTGGTGCTCTTATTCTTCTCGCTTTGCTTGGTGAGGTAGATTGCTGCTATAACTTGATGACCCTTCACATAGCTAACCATTTCCTTGGCTCTCTTGTAGAGTGTATCCATTGTTTTCAGTGCCATGATGTCCTTGAGGAGCAGATTCAATGCATGAGCAGCACAGACAATGGGTGTGATGTGAGGGTAGGACGCCTCCACTTTAGACCAAGCAGCCTTCATGTTCGCAGCATTGTCTGTCACCAGTGCAAATACCTTCTGTGGTCCAAGGTCATTGATGACTGCCTTCAGCTCATCTGCAATGTAGAGACCGGTGTGTCTGTTGTCCCTTGTGTCTGTGCTCTTGTAGAATACTGGATGAGGGGTGGAGATGATGTAGTTAATTATTCCTTGCGCACGAACATTCGACCACCCATCGGAGATGATTGCAATACAGTCTGCTTTCTCTATGATTTACTTGACCTTCACTTGAACTCTGTTGAACTCTGCATCCAGCAAATTAGTAGATAAAGCATGTCTGGTTGGAGGGGTGTATGCTGGGCGAAGAACATTCAGAAATCTCTTCCAATACATATTACCTGTGAGCATCAGAGGTGAACCAGTTGCATACACAGCTCAAGCAAGACATTCATCAGCATTTCTCTGACTACGTTCCTCCATTGAGTAAAAAAAAAGCTTCTGATTCCAGGAGGACCATGAGCTGTTGCTATCGTTAAGGTGTCTGATTCATAATTTTCACCTCGGATAGAAGTAGAGAGACTTTTGTCAGAGGTTGCTTGTTGTGAGCGCTGAGGGAACTTTATGCACTTCGCCAGATGATTCTGTATCTTTGTTGCATTTTTCACATATGATTTGGCACAGTATTTGGAAATGGACACAGCTTTTCCTTCTACATTAGCTGCAGTGAAATGTCTCCACACATCAGATAGTGCCCATGGTATTTTCCTGTATAGATTAGAAAAAAATGAGTAAAAAAAACCCAGATACAATTCCATGTACAAATAAATAGTTATATTTAACAAGTCCTTTGTAAGATGAATGTTTTAAAATGAAACATGCATGGAAACAGGTGAAATAACACTCCTCAGTTAGCAAGGCTCATGCAAGCTAAAACCCACATGGTAGCAAATATTAACTAGCAGAAATTGTTAACAAGTTAGAAATTATTTAAACACACTTTGCTGTAGGTTACTATTTACTAGTTAACAAAGAATCATGTATGTCATATAAAATATATTTGCCCCACTCAGTATTGTAATCAAAACTTACCAGAAAGCATGTAGTCCTTGGCTCAGACAGTGTAGTAGTGTGGGCTCAATAGCATCTCATTAGTGTGCAGGATCTTGAGAATCAGCTGTACATGTGATGGATGAATGCACTTTGCATGCAGAGGGTTGCGATTCCATTGAATTGGGGATAGTTTAACCCAAATATGCCACAAGAACTAGAATTGCCTTATGTGTATCCCACAAAAAAAGGTTCACTGTTATAAGCTAACTTTATTTTGATGAATTTAAGCAAAATTCCCCAAATTCCCGGGCCTAACTACCAATGGAAAATTTCCGCAAAATTTTCAAAAATTGCCCAGACAGTTTTTGATCCATTGCAACCCTAATTCAGGCACCTTGACCTTTTCCACATTATGTTACATTACAGCCTTATTCTAAATTTCCCCTCATCAATCTACACACAATAATACCCCTTAATGACAAAACAAAAACAGGTTTGTAGAAAGTTTAGCTAATTTATTCAAAATAAAAATTGAAGTAAGTATTCAGACCCTTTACTCAGTACTTTGTTGAAGCACCTTTGGCAGCGATTACAGCCTTGAGTCTTCTTGGTTATGACGCTACAAGCTTGGCACACCTGTATTTGGAGAGTTTCTCCCATTCTTCTCTGCAGACCCTCTCAAGCTCTGTCAGGTTGGATGTGGAGCGTTGCTGCACAGCTATTTTCAGGTCTCTCCAGAGATGTTCGATCGGGTTCAAGTCCGGGCTCTGGCTGGGCCACTCAAAGACATTCAGACACTCGTCCCAAAGCCATGCCTGCGTTGTCTTGGCTGTGTGCTTAAGGTCATTGTCCTGTTGGAAGGTGAACCTTCACCTCATTCTGAGGTCTTGAGCACTCTGGAGCATCAAGGATCTCTCTGTACTTTGCACTGTTCATCTTTGCCTCAATCTTGACAAGTCTCCCGGTCCCTGCCACTGAAAAGCATCCCCACAGTATGATGCTGCCACCACCATGCTTCACCGTAGGGAAGGTGCCAGGTTTCCTCCAGACGTGACGCTTTGCATTCAGGCCAAAGAGTTTAAATCTTGGTTTCATCAGGCCAGAGAATCTTGTTCTTTAGGTGCCTTTTGGCAAACTCCAAGCGGGCTGTCTTGCCTTTTACTGAGGAGTGTCTTCCATCTGGTCACTCTACCATAAAGGCCTGATTGGTGGAGTGCTGCAGAGGTGGTTGTCCTTCTGGAAAGGTCTCCCATCTCCACAGACAAACTCTGGAGCTCTGTCAGAGTGACCATCGGGTTCTTGGTCACCTCCCTGACCAAGGCCCTTCTCCCCCAATTGCTCAGTTTGGCCGGGCAGCCAGCTCTAGGAAGAGTTTTGGTGGTTCCATATTTCTTCCATTTAAGAATGATAGAGGCCACTGTGTTCTTGGGGACCTTTAATGCTGCAGAAATGTTTTGGTACCCTTCCCCAGATCTGTGCCTTGACACAATCCTCTCTCGGAGCTCTACGGACAATTCCTTCAACCTCATGGCTTGGTTTTTGTTCTGACATGCACTGTCAACTATGGGACCTTTATATAGATTGGTGTGTGCCTTTCCAAATAATTTCAAATCAATTGAATTTTCCACAGGTGGACCCCAATCAAGTTGTTAAAACATCTCAAGGATGATCAATGAGAACAGGATGCACCTGAGCTCAATTTTCGAGTCTCATAGCAAAGGGTCTGAATACTTTGCCACAATTTCAAAAAAACTGTTTTTGCTTTGTCATCATGGGGTATTGTGTGTAGATTGAGCTTTTTTTTTACTTCATCCATTTCAGAATAAGGCTGTAACGTAACAAAATGTGGGAAAAGAGTAGGGGTCTGAATACTTTCCGAATGCACTGTACATCACCCAGCATAACAAGTTGCTAGGCTGCTAGTAGTAGCTTATAGATGTTAAGACCAACTACTGAGCCTGCAACACATGCTATCAGATGCACTATTGGAAATCACGAGAAGCAGGCAGGCTAACGTTAGCATTCATTTAACTGTTTTAACCAATTGTCCTTCGGAGAAGTAGGACAGATTTTTTAAATGTTTTATTGTCATCAAGGCAAAGGGTGACTACTTTGAAGAATCTCAAATATAAAATGTTTTAACCCATTTTTAGTTACTACATGATTCCATTTGTGTTATTTCATAGTTTTATGTCTTCATTATTGTTCTACAATGTAGAAAACAGTAAAAATAAAGAAAAACCCTGGGATGAGTAGTTGTGTCCAAACTTGACTGGTACTGTATATGGAAAGATCCACATTTTAAAATGTAGACCAATCGATTGGTCGAAAGAGCAGTTGACACTTGGTCGACCAATATATATATATATATTTTGTTGGGGACAGCCATAATATTGTGTATGCTAGCTGTTTAGTCTGTCTGAGAATTTGAAATATTCTGTCCTTGCTGTGTTTGCTGGCTGTGTGTGTGTGTGTGTGAGGGATTATCAGTCTGGCTGGGCTGGGATGCTGACTGACTGACTGGCTGGCTGGCTGTGTGTGTGTGTGTGAGGGATTATCAGTCTGGCTGGGCTGGGATGCTGACTGACTGACTGACTGACTGGCTGGCTGGCTGGCTGTGTGTGTGTGTGAGGGATTATCAGTCTGGCTGGGCTGGGATGCTGACTGACTGGCTGGCTGGCTGGCTGTGTGTGTGTGTGTGAGGGATTATCAGTCTGGTTGGGCTGGGATGCCGACTGACTGGCTGGCTGGCTGTGTGTGTGTGTGTGTGTGTGTGTGTGTGTGTGTGTGTGTGTGTGTGTGTGTGAGGGATTATCAGTCTGGCTGGGCTGGGATGCTGACTGACTGGCTGGCTGGCTGGCTGTGTGGTGACAACTGTGATCCATCACATCCCAGCCAGAGGCGGCCAGCGGGGCTTAACAGTGCTGGGGTTGTACTTAACGCTCGCAGGAACGTTCACACACTGGCCGTGTCTTGACTTGACAGTTGATGCAGCTTTTAGTATTCTGATCATACTGGTCTGTTCGTGGAATTCTGAACACGTCATACATCTACACCTACATTTAAATACTGTGTCCACAGTGTGTCCGGATTCCCTTTTCCTGCGTTATATTCAAATGCCAGTATGAGTTTCTACAAACGGTGGAACAAGGCAAAATATGATACCTACTGCCATCAGGTGTTGTGTTAACTACTGTAGCTATCTAGCAGCTAACCTCTGTAGCTAGCCAGCAACGCTAAAGGGATTGCAAACGGGTTAGCATAACTCTAGCCAAACAAAAAATAGTTGTTCTAAATATCATTATTAGGCCAGCAAACACATTCCTCACACTGGGGGAGTGTATTTTCTCTAGCTTTATAATGAAAAGGTGTCTCTCGGGCCCAAAACATACGTTTTCTGGAGACTTGTGTGAGGAGTGCTGATGACCACTGTATGCTCTTTCGGTAGCCTGATTGCGTCCAGACTAAGAAGAAATCCGCAGTGCATCCCAGACCAACACCTGATTTGTTAAATGTATTTATTTTTTATTTTACCTTTATTTAACTGGGCAAGTCAGTTAAGAACAAATTCTTATTTTCAATGACGGCCTAGGAACCTTGTTCAGGGGCAGAATGACAGATTTGTACCTTGTCAGCTCGGGGATTTGAACTTGAAACCTTTCGGTTACTAGTCCAACACTCTAACCACTAGTCTCGCTGTCTGCCTAGTAGTCTCGCTGTCTGCCTAGTAGTCTCGCTGTCTGCCTAGTAGTCCCGCTGTCTGCCTAGTAGTCTCGCTGTCTGCCTAGTAGTCCCGCTGTCTGCCTAGTAGTCCCGCTGTCTGCCTAGTAGTCCCGCTGTCTGCCTAGTAGTCCTGCTGTCTGCCTAGTAGTCCTGCTGTCTGCCTAGTAGTCCTGCTGTCTGCCTAGTAGTCTCGCTGTCTGCCTAGTAGTCCCGCTGTCTGCCTAGTAGTCCCACTGCTCAGTCTCAGGCTGTTACTTATAACCCATTGAGGCGGCGGGGTGTCAGCCAGGGTAAGTCAGTATGACGGTTGGAGTGGCCCAGAGGAAACCTCAGTGGAGAAACCTTGGTTGAGGGGGCAGGAAGGAGACACTCTGCCAGGAACCAGTGATGAGACCACTCACTACGGAAAACATCTGGACCAGAGGAAGGAGGTGAAGAGGAGGAGTCATTCAACGCCTCAAAGGAGTAACGTGAGCCAAGCGTAAGGAGCTTTC
Source organism: Salmo trutta (assembly GCF_901001165.1). Taxonomy (NCBI): domain Eukaryota; kingdom Metazoa; phylum Chordata; class Actinopteri; order Salmoniformes; family Salmonidae; genus Salmo; species Salmo trutta. The sequence goes on along the minus strand of NC_042978.1, from coordinate 42,532,505 downwards.
ACTGGGGAGAGAAAGCGAGAGAGAAAGAGAGGGAGAAATAAAGAGGGTGGGAGAGCGTGTGCATGTTAACACTAGCTGCTGTTGGCTCCAGTACCCTCCTATACAAAACCTCCTGGGGCTAAAGGACATATCCAACTACGCTGGTTTACACACTCAAATCCCCTGTTAAATATCTAATGCTCTTAAAAGCTGATTGTAAAGGTAACTGCCAAAATTAAGGAAACACTTTAGTAAGTGAGGGATACAAAGTATATTGAAAGCAGGTGCTTTACAAATGCCCAGTTGTCCATTATATTGGGTACCATGGCTAGAAGAAGAGATCTCAGAGACTTTGAAGGAGGAGAGTCTCAAATTAGCACAGGGGGTTTAGTGTGTGTGTGTGTGTGGGTGGGTGGGTGGGTGTGTGTGTCAGTGTGTCAGTCATGCAACCCAATTGAACACTTATGGGAGATTCTGGAGTGGCGTCTGAGACGACGTTTTCCACAACCATCAACAAAACATCAAATGATATAATTTATTGTGGAAGAATGGTGTCGCATCCCTCCAATAGAGTTCCAGACAGATGTAGAATCTATGCCAAGGTGAATTGAAGCTGTTCTGACGGCTCGTTGTGACCCAACGCCCTATTAAGACACTTTATGTTGGTGTTTCCTTTATTTTGGCAGTTACCTGTATGTGTTCATTTCACAGCTTTTATTTTTCCTCAACATCTCAAGCCTGACTATACCACCTAGGTGTGAAGGAGGGAAATGCAGTGGTGGAGGCACTGAACATACTGTACATGAAGCTCTCCTCCCCGCTTCCTGTTCCTGCCTGCTTGTCTGTCTCTCACCACAGCTCGAGCTGATTATCATGCCCAACCCTTACTTTCTTCAGCCACAGTCCCTGCACCTACCCTCCTTCCTCTGGTCCTGTCTGGTGCTCATCTCTCTGTCGGGACCTGACCAGTGCCTAGCCTGCTGTCTGGCCTGGGGCTCCATGGCTGGATGGAAATGCTGCCCTAGGGAGATTGCAGTATTACTGAACAGGGAGACCTGCTCTGATTCTGCCCCATCATGCACAAGGAAATGTTAGTCAGACTGGTGATGTTTCATAATGTGCCTTTGTTTGTTGTGAATTACGAAGGCCATACAATAGCTTGTTGTTGGAGTCATAGATAGACACAAATTGAACTATTGAATGGCGGGTGTCAGTGTGTTTTGTTGCAGATGTTTATATATTCCTGTGTGTGATGCAGTTGTATTCCTCAGGGTTTCTCTGTGATTGTTAGGATTAGAGCTCGACCGATATGGGATTTTTGGGTCTGATACCGATACTGATTTTATGGGTGGCAAAACTCTTTTTTTAAAGGTGGAATAAACAGATCCTCTAAATTAGTGGCCACCAACCTTTTCTGAGTCAAGATCCCTTTCTGAGTCAAGATCCCTTTCTGAGTCAAGATCCCTTTCTGAGTCAAGATCCCTTTCTGAGTCAAGATCCCTTTCTGAGTCAAGATCCCTTTCTGAGTCAAGATCCCTTTCTGAGTCAAGATCCCTTTCTGAGTCAAGATCCCTTTCTGAGTCAAGATCCCTTTGAGTCGGAATGCAAGCCGGGATCTACCGTTATTTTGTTGTTATTATTATTAACATGACTTAAAAAACGTAAGCCTATGCAACATTCACAAATTAAAATTCACCAATTAAAAATAGTTCTGTAGCATATTAACTATGTTTAAATTGCACTGCCAATTTTGTTCTTCTCAGACCATTTTGAAATTATATTTTAAAAAATGTAGGTAAATAATCATACTGGTAATAGATCATTTGTTTTATTACTTGTGAGTCACAGCTGAGTGAGCATAATACAGTGAGGGAAAAAAGTATTTGATCCCTTGCTGATTTTGTACGTTTGCCCACTGACAAAGAAATGATCAGTCTATAATTTTAATGGTAGGTTTATTTGAACAGTGAGAGACAGAATAACAACAAAAAAATCCAGAAACATGCATGTCAAAAATGTTATAAAATTATTAGCATTTTAATGAGGGAAATAAGTATTTGACCCCTCTGCAAAACATGACTTAGTACTTGGTGGCAAAACCCTTGTTGGCAATCAGAGGTCAGACGTTTCTTGTAGTTGGCCACCAGGTTTGCACACATCTCAGGAGGGATTTTGTCCCACTCCTCTTTGCAGATCTTCTCCAAGTCATTAAGGTTTCGAGGCTGACGTTTGGCAACTCGAACCTTCACCTCCCTCCACAGATTGTCTATGGGATTAAGGTCTGGAGACTGGCTAGGCCACTCCAGGACCTTAATGTGCTTCTTCTTGAGCCACTCCTTTGTTGCCTTGGCCGTGTGTTTTTGGTCATGCTGGAATACCCATCCACGATCCATTTTCAATGCCCTGGCTGAGGGAAGGAGGTTCTCACCCAAGATTTGACGGTACATGGCCCCATCCATCGTCCCCTTGATGCAGTGAAGTTGTCCTGTCCCCTTAGCAGAAAAACACCCCCAAAGCATAATGTTTCCACCTCCATGTTTGACGGTGGAGATGGTGTTCTTGGGGTCATAGGCAGCATTCCTCCTCCAAACACGGCAAGTTGAGTTGATGTCAAAGAGCTCCATTTTGGTCTCATCTGACCACAACTCTTTCACCCAGTTGTCCTCTGAATCATTCAGATGTTCATTGGCAAACTTCAGACGGGCATGTATATGTGCTTTCTTGAGCAGGGGGACCTTGCGGGCGCTGCAGGATTTCAGTCCTTCACGGCGTAGTGTGTTACCAATTGTTTTCTTGGTGAGTATGGTCCCAGCTGCCTTGAGATCATTGACAAGATCCTCCCGTGTAGTTCTGGGCTGATTCCTCACCGTTCTCATGATCATTGCAACTCCACGAGGTGAGATCTTGCATGGAGCCTCAGGCCGAGGAAGATTGACAGTTCTTTTGTGTTTCTTCCATTTGCAAATAATCGCACCAACTGTTGCCACCTTCTCACCAAGCTGCTTTGGCGATGGTCTTGTAGCCCATTCCAGCCTTGTGTAGGTCTACAATCTTGTCCCTGACATCCTTGGAGAGCTCTTTGGTCTTGGCCATGGTGGAGAGTTTGGAATCTGATTGATTGCTTCTGTGGACAGATGTCTTTTATACAGGTAACAAACTGAGATTAGGAGCACTCCCTTTAAGAGTGTGCACCTAATCTCAGCTCGTTACCTGTATAAAAGACACCTGGGAGCCAGAAATCTTTCTGATTGAGAGGGGGTCAAATACTTATTTCCCTCATTAAAATGCAAATCAATTTATAAAATGTTTGACATGCGTTTTTCTGGATTTATTTGTTGTTATTCTGTCTCTCACTGTTCAAATAAACCTACCATTAAAATGATAGACTGATAATTTCTTTGTCAGTGGGCAAACGTACAAAATCAGCAGGGGATCAAATACTTTTTCCCCCTTACTGTATATATATTTACTGGACTGATTACCTGCTTCTGATGGTCAGTCTGAGGGGGAGGCAGCAGCAGCAGGGAGGCAGCAGCAGGGAAGCTGCCTCTCACCTGACTCAGCGTCCCTCCGCTCTCCCTCCCTCCGCTGAGAAAAGGGGGCACAGTCTTCCAGCTGATGGCTAACCTCAAGTCTCACTGCATTTCTGCCTCATGCACCAATTTATGTTGTTACTCCAATGACCAGAGAAGGTGAAATATTCCTCGATATTAAAAAAGACAAGCCGCTTATAATAACAACGCAAGCTTATCGGTAACACTTTACTATACTCATTCACTGCAGTGCTGGTTGTAGCGTGAGGGAAAGTAGGGAGAAGGCACAACGTGTTGACAGTGCTGAATAACAAGTTAAACATGAACCACTCATAAAAACAGCAGCTCTTTGCTGTATTCGTTGTCTCTAGTCATGGTTAGAAGTTTTGAAATCTCACAGTATCAACTTTGCTGTGCTTTCGAGGCTTCTTTTTACAGTGTATGGCTGGAGGAAACTGCCTGCCATAGACCGAAAGGAGCACTTCATTTGCTCTCTGGGCCTGCCGGGTAGGCAGAGTTCTATCTTCAGACACATGAAATGGTTCAAAATGGGAACACTTTGCCTTCCTGACGCTAGGGCTGCTGAATCAAGTCCACCCACTGTCAACAAAAAAATAGGAACACAAGGCTTTATCGTAGTTTTAAATGTTTTTAAAAAAATATATATTTCGTGATCGACTGGTTGGTGACCACTGCTCTAAATTATGACAAATTATAACGAAATATTACAATTAACATTAATTAATAACATTTAATTTGTGGTTTACAAGATATCCCCCAAAAAGCAACTATGTCCTTTACGCTCTAACCACTAGGCTACCTGCCTCTCTAACCACTAGGCTACCTGCCTCTCTAACCACTAGGCTACCTGCCTCTCTAACCACTAGGCTACCTGCCTCTCTAACCACTAGGCTACCTGCCTCTCTAACCACTAGGCTACCTGCCTCTCTAACCACTAGGCTACCTGCCTCTCTAACCACTAGGCTACCTGCCTCTCTAACCACTAGGCTACCTGCCTCTCTAACCACTAGGCTACCTGCCTCTCTAACCACTAGGCTACCTGCCTCTAACCACTAGGCTACCTGCCTCTTTAACCACTAGGCTACCTGCCTCTCTAACCACTAGGCTACCTGCCTCTCTAACCACTAGGCTACCTGCCTCTCTAACCACTAGGCTACCTGCCTAACACTAGCCTGCCTCTCTAACCACTAGGCTACCTGCCTCTCTAACCACTAGGCTACCTGCCTCTCTAACCACTAGGCTACCTGCCTCTCTAACCACTAGGCTACCTGCCTCTCTAACCACTAGGCTACCTGCCTCTCTAACCACTAGGCTACCTGCCTCTCTAACCACTAGGCTACCTGCCTCTCTAACCACTAGGCTACCTGCCTCTCTAACCACTAGGCTACCTGCCTCTAACCACTAGGCTACCTGCCTCTCTAACCACTAGGCTACCTGCCTCTCTAACCACTAGGCTACCTGCCTCTCTAACCACTAGGCTACCTGCCTCTCTAACCACTAGGCTACCTGCCTCTCTAACCACTAGGCTACCTGCCTCTCTAACCACTAGGCTACCTGCCTCTCTAACCGCTAGGCTACCTGCCTCTCTAACCGCTAGGCTACCTGCCTCTCTAACCGCTAGGCTACCTGCCTCTCTAACCGCTAGGCTACCTGCCTCTCTAACCGCTAGGCTACCTGCCTCTCTAACCGCTAGGCTACCTGCCTCTCTAACCGCTAGGCTACCTGCCCCGGCGCTCGGTCTGAACAGCGACACGCATCGCTTGTGGTACAGTTTTGGAAGCATAAGGACCTTATCTTTTATATCAGCAATACATTTTTTTATTTTTTTATTCAACGTTATGGCCTCCCGAGTGGTTCGATTCCCACGGGGGGCCAGTACAAAAAAAAAATAATAATAATGCATGAAATGAAATGTATGCACTCACTACATACTGTAAGTCGCTCTGGATAAGAGCGTCTGCTAAATGACTAAAATGTAAAAAATGTTTATAAATACGACAGTAAATACAAAACTTGTTTAGTTTACCTTCTTAGACACATCTTTAAGTTGTACCTATCTATAGCAGTGGATAAGAAGTATGCAAAAGTATTTGTGCTAAACCACAACAAGGGGTGGCTGGGAGGTTTTCACGTAAACCGTTGTTGTAGCTGTCCTGATTCATCTTGTCAACCAGCTAGTTATTAGAATCAGATGTGCTAGATTAGGGTTGGAGTGTAAACCTACAGGAGGGTAGCTCTCCAGAAACAGAGTTGGAGTGAAAACCTACAGGAGGGTAGCTCTTCAGGAACAGGGTTGGAGTGTAAACCTACAGGAGGGTAGCTCTCCAGGAACAGGGTTGGAGTGTAAACCTACAGGACGTAGCTCTCCAGGAACAGGGTTGGAGTGTAAACCTACAGGAGGGTAGCTCTCCAGGAACAGAGTTGGAGTGAACCTACAGGAGGGTAGCTCTCCAGGAACAGGGTTGGAGTGAACCTACAGGAGGGTAGCTCTCCAGGAACAGAGTTGGAGTGAACCTACAGGAGGGTAGCTCTCCAGGAACAGAGTTGGAGTGAACCTACAGGAGGGTAGCTCTCCAGGAACAGGGTTGGAGTGAACCTACAGGAGGGTAGCTCTCCAGGAACAGAGTTGGAGTGTAAACCTACAGGACGTAGCTCTCCAGGAACAGGGTTGGAGTGAACCTACAGGAGGGTAGCTCTCCAGAAACAGGGTTGGAGTGAAAACCTACAGGAGGGTAGCTCTCTAGGAACAGGGTTGGAGTGAAAACCTACAGGAGGGTAGCTCTCCAGGAACAGTGTTGGAGTGAAAACCTACAGGACGTAGCTCTCCAGGAACAGAGTTGGAGTGAAAACCTACAGGAGGGTAGCTCTCCAGGAACAGGGTTGGAGTGTAAACCTACAGGACGTAGCTCTCCAGGAACAGGGTTGGAGTGAACCTACAGGAGGGTAGCTCTCCAGGAACAGAGTTGGAGTGAAAACCTACAGGACGTAGCTCTCCAGGAACAGAGTTGGAGTGTAAACCTACAGGAGGGTAGCTCTCCAGGAACAGGGTTGGAGTGAAAACCTACAGGACTGTAGCTGTCCAGGAACAGGGTTGGAGTGTAAACCTACAGGAGGGTAGCTCTCCAGGAACAGGGTTGGAGTGTAAACCTACAGGAGGGTAGCTCTCCAGGAACAGGGTTGGAGTGAAAACCTACAGGAGGGTAGCTCTCCAGGAACAGGGTTGGAGTGTAAACCTACAGGACGTAGCTCTCCAGGAACAGGGTTGGAGTGAACCTACAGGAGGGTAGCTCTCCAGGAACAGAGTTGGAGTGAAAACCTACAGGACGTAGCTCTCCAGGAACAGAGTTGGAGTGTAAACCTACAGGAGGGTAGCTCTCCAGGAACAGGGTTGGAGTGAAAACCTACAGGACTGTAGCTCTCCAGGAACAGGGTTGGAGTGTAAACCTACAGGAGGGTAGCTCTCCAGGAACAGGGTTGGAGTGTAAACCTACAGGAGGGTAGCTCTCCAGGAACAGGGTTGGAGTGTAAACCTACAGGAGGGTAGCTCTCCAGGAACAGAGTTGTACAGCCCTGCTTAATGGCAACCTCACAATGAGAGTACATTATGACAAGTACAAGCATGCAGTTCATTACGACAATGTTTGCTTACAGAAACAAGATGTACATTAAACTGTTATTCAATAAAACATGTATTGGCTATGCATTTCAACTGCAAATGGCATGCCCTGATGACTGAAAACATTTATGCAGGCAACTGCTTGCCGCACAGGTTTTAGTCACACGTTCTAATTTCACTAGCTAGCTAACATTAGCTATTTGTCTCATCGTTAATGCAAGCACCTGGCCTGAATGATACATCTGCGCCAACTTTCTTGCTTTTTGAAGATTGCATATTTCGGAAAACGAACTAAATAAGCCCACTGAGGGGTGGTGGTCTGACACGCCAGATGCTTCTGGAACACTCCTCCTTACGACGCCAGGGGTTGGTCTGGTGGCTGGGGAGAGGAAGTGACCTCAGCCAAGCCAGGTTTCCACGGTGACGGATGTTTCCGAGGCCATCGAAGCAAAACAAATAGGCCTGACTCATCTAACTGGCTGTACATCACATCCTCCATGTGCCTCTCTCTGGTGATCTCCGTTGGAATTGGTCTCAACAGGCAAAATCAATATCTCATTTCAGGAACTGTCCACCCCTTTACAACTGATTTTAAAATCAGATCTTCCTGTGTTTGTGCTTTAAACCCCTGTTTGATCAGTGTTTTATGGGATGTGTGTGTAGAGGCGCTGTTAGCAGTGGCTCCACTGTCTGTGTTTTCTCTGCACTCTATGGCCTTGCTGTGTCCAGGGGCCTTCAGGGGCCATTTACTGATTGGGGTTTGGTTGGCCAAGGGCCTCCAGGGGCCATTTACTGACTGGGGTTTGGTTGGCCAATGGCTTCCAGGGGCCATTTACTGATTGGGGCTTGGTTGGCGAGAGGCCATTTACTGACTGATGGGTTTGGTTGGCCAGGGGCCTGCGCAAACATCACATGAGCCAATACTGACTGACTGGGGTTTGGTTGGCTTTGCTGTGGTGTTACTTCACTGTTGAATAGCTACAGAGATGGATACTCACGTGGACTGGGACAGCTTACTTTACTTATTGGGATTGGAGCTGAGTGTTTTAATAGGCCTGTCTTTTGTTCTCTTCTTCCTCTCCTTTCCTCCCTGTCTCTCTCTCTTGCTCTCTCTCCTTTTCCTCCCAATCCCTCTCTCTCCTACTCTCTCATTTTCCTCCCCGTCCCTCTCTCTCCTCCTCTCTCTCCTTTCCCTCCCCGTCCTCTCTCCTTTCCCTCACCGTCCCTCTCTCTCCTACTCTCTCTCTCCTACTCTCTCTCTCCTTTCCCTCCCCATTACGCTCTCTCTCTCCCCGTCCCTCTTTCCTACGCTTTCTCTCTCCCTCCCCGTTCCTCTCGCTCTCTCTCCTTTCCCTCCCCGTCCCTCCCCATCTCCCTCTCCTCCCACCTCTCTCTTCCTCGCCTCTCCCTCTTTCTCTGCCCTTGTCTCCATTCTCCCTCTCTCTCTTCCCTTCCATCTCTCTCTCTCTCTCTCTCTCTCTCTCTCTCTCTCTCTGTCTGTAGAAGGAGTTTGCTGCGCCCCCTCCCCTGTTGTTCAGGAAGTTGAGTAACCCTGACCTGTCCCCCGCCGCCAACAAGAGCAAACTACACCGACAGCTCAGCCAGGATGACGGCCGCGCTCGCCGTAGCAGCATGGCTATGATCGGTAAGAGAGAGAGAGACACACACACAACGTTGAGCTGTTGTTCAGTATTTGAGCCTGGTAGCCTTGTTGTTCCTCCCCCTAGGTAAGCAGCTCCTGCCCCTGTCCAGCAGTATGCAGGGTGGGGTGAGTCAGCTAGCCTGGCAGCCTCCTGGAGAACCCCCCAACAACCTGGTCCGCATGAGGAACCAGTCCCTGGGCCAGTCTGCACCATCACTCACTGCAGGACTGGTGTGTACACTGCTACTTCTACTACACACACACACACACACACACACACACACACACACACACACACACCACAGACAGACAGACAGACAGACAGACAGACAGACAGACAGACAGACAGACAGACAGACAGACAGACAGACAGACAGACAGACAGACAGACAGACAGACAGACAGACAGACAGACAGACAGACAGACAGACAGACACTCAACAGACAGACAGACACTCAACAGACAGACAGACACTCAACAGACAGACACACACTCAACAGACAGACACACACTCAACAGGCAGACAGACACTCAACAGGCAGACAGACTCACAGACTCAACAGACAGACTCACAGACTCAACAGACAGACTCACAGACTCAACAGACAGACTCACAGACTCACAGACTCAACAGACAGACAGACTCACAGACTCAACAGACAGACAGACTCACAGACTCACAGACTCACAGACTCACAGACTCACAGACTCACAGACTCAACAGACAGACAGACAGACTCAACAGACAGACACACACTCAACAGACAGACACACACTCAACAGACAGACACACACTCAACAGACAGACACACACTCAACAGACAGACACACACGCAGCAGACAGACACACACGCGCAACACACACAACAGACACACGCATCAGACACACACACGCATCACACTCACACAACACACACTCAACAGACACACACACACGCATCAGACTCACACAACACACACTCAACAGACACACACACACGCATCAGACTCACACAACACACACTCAACAGACACACACACACGCATCAGACTCACACAACACACACTCAACAGACACACACACACGCATCAGACTCACACAACACACACTCAACAGACACAACACACACAACAGACACACGCATCAGACACAACACACACGCATCAGACACAACACACACTCAACAGACACAACACACACAACAGACACACGCATCAGACACAACACACACGCATCAGACTCACACAACACACACTCAACAGACACAACACACGCAACAGACACACGCAACAGACACTCAACAGACACAACACACGCAACAGACACACACAACAGACACACACGCAACAGACACACACACGCAACAGACACACACACACAAACTATATTCATTCCTAGAGACACAGTGATGACCTACTGACTAAATTATTCCTTGTTTATCCCCCGTCCCTATAAATCAATATGGATGAAGCTTTATATTAATCATCAGTATTTTATAACCTATCCATTTGATTGCTCCATCTATGGTGGACAGCTCCATCCATCTAGCCAGACAGTACACAGTGCTGTCCACTATTGCTCTTCCAGGCAGGGCAGGGCAGGGCAGGGCAGGGCAGGGCAGGGCAGGGCAGGGCAGGGCAGGGCAGGGCAGGAAGGAGCTAGTTGCTCTGCCCTCACTGACACCCACTAAGCGCGCACACACACACACACACACACACACACACACACACACACACACACACACACTACCCCTACAGCTGTGTGTGTTGCATCAATAGATTGTATGGTTGTTACAAGCTATCGCAGCACTAGGGCGACGCCTAATGGATGTGTATGGAAGTGCTGGTACATTACTGTACCTCCATAAAATACTGTCTTCAGGTGTTCATTGCACCAGTAGATGGCAGTATTATCAAATCTGAGTTCTCAGCGTTGGGTTGTGTTGGCAGTATACAATCTATTACTGCATGTTGTTCGTAGCTTCATTCTACACACCCACAGCTTTGTCTATAGCAAGCTGGTTCACAATAACATTACAGGGTGAATGAGAGGCCAGGGAAAGTTCTAGGTTTTGTTAAAACAAGGAATTAAAATGTTAAGTAGCTAACGAACGTCCGACGCAAATACCAACTAATGGTGTGTGTGATTGTTAATGACTTCGTCTGTGACAGGATGACAGTGATAACATGAGGAGATGGGTTGTCACGTCTCACTGAGAAGCTCTTTATCAGATTAGTAAAACCGGTTCATTGTGGTTTGCGTGAATGACATATTAAGAGGCCTGCAAAAATAATTCACTTTTTGAATGTATCCACAGCTATTGCGTAATGCAGCCCACAGGAAATTGTGGAAGCGATTTCTAAACTGAAAATATGACCTGCAGAGTTATCTTAGACGAGCAAATAATCATAGTTTATTATATTTCTCATTAGCCAGTTTATTAAAGTTTTCCTCTGCTTGATATCAGACCCCGCTCCCCTTCCCTTCTCTCCTGGTTTGACCCCGCTCCCCTTCCCTTCTCTCCTGGTTTGACCCCGCTCCTCTTCCCTTCTCTCCTGGTTTGACCCCGCTCCCCTTCCCTTCTCTCCTGGTTTGACCCCGCTCCCCTTCCCTTCTCTCCTGGTTTGACCCCGCTCTCCTTCCCTTCTCTCCTGGTTTGACCCCGCTCCCCTTCCCTTCTCTCCTGGTTTGACCCCGCTCTCCTTCCCTTCTCTCCTGGTTTGACCCCGCTCCCCTTCCCTTCTCTCCTGGTTTGACCCCGCTCCCCTTCCCTTCTCTCCTGGTTTGACCCCGCTCCCCTTCCCTTCTCTCCTGGTTTGACCCCGCTCCCCTTCCCTTCTCTCCTGGTTTGACCCCGCTCCCCTTCCCTTCTCTCCTGGTTTGACCCCGCTCCCCTTCCCTTCTCTCCTGGTTTGACCCCGCTCCCCTTCTCTTCTCTCCTGGTTTGACCCCGCTACCCTTCTCTTCTCTCCTGGTTTATCTTCTAGCATAATTGCAGCAGCTAGCTAAAGAAACCTCTCTTAGATGAACTCCTCAGTAATAAGCTAGTCAGCTTCCAGTAAACAACAACCACTTATTTATCCTTTGTCTGTCTGTCTGTCTGTCTGTCTGTCTGTCTGTCTGTCTGTCTGTCTGTCTGTCTGTCTGTCGCGCTAAAGAGGAGTATGAATCTGTTTTATATATTTTAATTACATTAGTTATTCAGTTTCAGTAAATATGCCTATTTGTGAAACACCTGAACATCTGTTCTCCTGTACTGTAGCTAATGACTATGAGATCGATGCCACCTAAAGCCTGACTGGCCCATTTAATATACTGTCAGCCTGATGTCATAGTCACCTAAAGCCTGACTGGCCCATTTAATATACTGTCAGCCTGAAGTCATAGTCACCTAAAGTCTGAATGGCCCATTTAATATACTGTCAGCCTGATGTCATAGTCACCTAAAGCCTGAATGGCCCATTTAATATACTGTCAGCCTGATGTCATAGTCACCTAAAGTCTGAATGGCCCATTTAATATACTGTCAGCCTGATGTCATAGTCACCTAAAGCCTGAATGGCCCATTTAATATACTGTCAGCCTGATGTCATAGTCACCTAAAGTCTGAATGGCCCATTTAATATACTGTCAGCCTGATGTCATAGTCACCTAAAGCCTGACTGGCCCATTTAATATACTGTCAGCCTGATGTCATAGTCACCTAAAGCCTGACTGGCCCATTTAATATACTGTCAGCCTGAAGTCATAGTCACCTAAAGTCTGACTGGCCCATTTAATATACTGTCAGCCTGATGTCATAGTCACCTAAAGTCTGAATGGCCCATTTAATATACTGTCAGCCTGAAGTCATAGTCACCTAAAGCCTGACTGGCCCATTTAATATACTGTCAGCGTGATGTCATAGTCACCTAAAGTCTGAATGGCCCATTTAATATACTGTCAGCCTGAAGTCATAGTCACCTAAAGTCTGAATGGCCCATTTAATATACTGTCAGCCTGATGTCATAGTCACCTAAAGTCTGAATGGCCCATTTAATATACTGTCAGTCTGATGTCATAGTCACCTAAAGCCTGACTGGCCCATTTAATATACTGTCAGCCTGATGTCATAGTCACCTAAAGCCTGACTGGCCCATTTAATATACTGTCAGCCTGATGTCATAGTCACCTAAAGCCTGACTGGCCCATTTAATATACTGTCAGCCTGATGTCATAGTCACCTAAAGCCTGACTGGCCCATTTAATATACTGTCAGCCTGAAGTCATAGTCACCATTACTCAATATGGTATGTTGGTGTCTTCCCTTATGTATGAATTGGCAGTCTGCTGTGTTTGCTGGTGTAACATGAATTGGCAGCCTGCTGTGTTTGCTGGTGTAACAGCCGTGTTGTACCTTGTATCATGACACACATTAACACAGTTCACATGACAGGTGTTTCTGTCTTCACTGGTTTGGTCAGGTACTCGTTGAATACCCTCTCATACAGTACAGAGCCCTGATGAGGGGAGATGGAGGCTCTGTAGTCTGGTCTCTGGTCTGGTCTGCACTCTTCAGGAAAACAACCCTGGATAGCCAGATGGTGTTTAACGCCAGGCTTGTGTGTGTGTGTGTGTGTGTGTGTTTTCATGAAAAATACACAATACATTACCTATAATTCCTAGAAAATGACCTGGTAACCAATCAGAGTGCCAGGTGGCTAGAGAGTGGTCTAGAGGCCTTAAGATTGTCCCCAGAGAGAGCAGCATCTGGACAGGGTAACACTCGCACACTCACTGATTCCTCTGAGATTTCTCAGTGCTTTTAAAGTTTTTCTCTGGCACCCATCAGAACATCTAAGCTACAGCACACGTCACCATGCAAGGCAGGACACGTTGACAGCATCCCTTATAGACTAGTAGGTGAATGACTGTAAAATCCAGCGAGGCTATTTGTTTCAGTGAACACTGTTTACAGCACGTCCACCCGTGCTCATTCTGTTGACTCAACACCCAGCAGCTTCCAAGTCAAGCTCAGTTTCTGTTTCCTTGGTTTAAGATAATGTGGGTATAATATCAGCTGAATAATGTTAGGTTGATGAGTTAGTGAGAGTAAGCCCAGACATTAACGCAGTGACATGCTATTTGCATTTGTATAAAAGGGAAAGGCTTAGCTGCAATGGGAGCTAGGGGCTCTTTAATCTCTCCCCAGCTTCATCATTAAAACACACTCAGTCTGCCACAGGAGACGAGCAGGGCCTTTTGAAACGTGAGATCAGAATTCAAACATGGGAAAAAATACAGTCTGTCTGCCTTATTGTCATCGTTTTACTCACTTGGAAATTACCATTTCCTTTTCACTTGCAGACTTAAATAACCCTGTGTCCTCTTTGGTTTGCCAAGACGGGAAAGGTCAAGTGCCTTAAAACGGGAAGGCTGTTTTCCTTTGTGAGGCGTGGTGCATAGGACCACTTTAAAGACCTCTGGATGAATAGTAGAGACTGGTATTAACGTCATCCTGCCATGGCTGGAACACACTCTGGAGGATGACTGACAGCTGGGATTGCGCTGGGCTGTCTGTGTGGACTTGTCTGTCACCTCACCAAGGCTGTCTGTCACCTCACCAAGGCTGTCTGTCACCTCACTAAGGCTATCTGTCACCTCACTAAGGCTAATTCTGTGCAAATGTACTTGGCGAGTAAAGGTAATTCTGATTCTGAATTAACACACACACACACACACACACACACACACACACACACACACACACACACACACACAGAAATTGGTCAAGGGCAGATCTCTGTATTGTATTTGTAAAATGACACCCCTAAAGAAAAAAAAGAAAAATCCAACACAAGTTCAAATGCTAGTCTATTCAAACAAGATCAATTTCAGACTTACATAAAGGACAACTTATTTCTCTCAGACTTACATAAAGGACAACTTATTTCTCTCAGACTTACATAAAGGACAACTTATTTCACTCAGACTTACATAAAGGACAACTTATTTCTCTCAGACTTACATAAAGGACAACTTATTTCACTCAGACTTACATAAAGGACAACTTATTTCTCTCAGACTTACATAAAGGACAACTTATTTCTCTCAGACTTACATAAAGGACAACTTATTTCACTCAGACTTACATAAAGGACAACTTATTTCTCTCAGACTTACATAAAGGACAACTTATTTCACTCAGACTTACATAAAGGACAACTTATTTCTCTCAGACTTACATAAAGGACAACTTATTTCTCTCAGACTTACATAAAGGACAACTTATTTCACTCAGACTTACATAAAGGACAACTTATTTCTCAGACTTACATAAAGGACAACTTATTTCACTCAGACTTACATAAAGGACAACTTATTTCTCTCAGACTCAAACCTTTGATTGAGGAGTTCATGAAGACTTCTACCAGAATGAGCTGACTGTGCTGATGATGCAGTGTGTGAAATATACATGAGACCATGATGAATAATTACTGTGAATAGGAGTCTAAACGGACATGTCTCCCAGTCCAAGGACAGAGTGACACAACTGAACATGGTAGACAACATTATGGCACGTCAGACCTGTCTGTGTCTCTCCTCTTGTTTGTCTAGGTCTGTTGGGTTTGTTTCAACGTTAGACTGTCTGTGGTTGTCTTTGTGTCTGCTGCTCTGCCTCTCTGTGTGTTGCAGTGACTGTTGTGTCCCTTTTGGGACTATTGCCAGAGGGCCCTGTTTGTTTGAGTCGGTCTGTCAGATGAAAACAGGCTTCTCCAACCTCAGCACTAAATAGCCTGGCTGGCCAAAGTCTGCTGGAGGGGAGTGATGACTCACACTTCCCTCCAGGTTGCAGTGCCCGCTCACAAAGAAAAGAGATGAGAATGGAGTGAGATGGAGGGAAAAACATTTCTTCTCCTTTCTGCATCTCTTTCTGTCTGTTCAATTCTCCTTGTCTTCTGGTTGTCATGTTCATAATTCATAGCCAAAGGAGGAAAGCGTGTACCTGTTGTCACCTGGTGGAAGAGAGGGGCTGAAGATGGCTGCTTTCAGCCCAGATAGATGACCAAGGTGCTGTTCAGGGGATTCAGGGATTCCTGTGTCTTAGTCCAGCCCCCCTGAATGCTAAGCTAGCCATCGTTGTTGGTCAGTCAAGTGACATGGGTCAGTGAACAGGCTGGCTTTGCACGTATTGGCGTGTGAAGTGTGTTCTTCATTGCGGCAGTGTCCTAGCTAGCTGCAGCATATCCTCTTATGTAATCTACTGCAGGAAGGCACAGAGAGATGGTAGGCTTTACCACAGAGAGATGGTAGGCTTTACCATAGAGAGATGGTAGGCTTTACCACAGAGAGATGGTAGGCTTTACCACAGAGAGAGGGCCTGCCATGCATGCCAAGACGGCATACCTTATCTCCTAGGGATGGGGTAAAAATCAAGTTATATATCGGGATATTATTTTTGACAATATATAATTTTGACAATATTGCAATATTATTTTTGCGCTAGTTTGCTGTACCCTGCACCAAAACGCCAGTATTTTTCCTTAATAGCTTGTTCTCCATCTTAAAACTTAAATAGGGAGCCAGTTTGTTTTCAGCATTTTTATTTCCATGACAGATCAAAACTAGTTTTCTCATGGCTCTCTCTTAGCCCTCTGTAGCAGACATATAATGAGCAATATGTTTGAAACATCGAATTGCAATAAAATCACAGTATTGAATCGCAACATAATCGTGAGAATTGGCGTACATATTGCATCTGCACCTCAGTATTGTATATTGTATCTGCACCTCAGTATTGTATATTGCATCTGCACCTCAGTATTGTATATTGTATCTGCATCTCAGTATTGTATATTGTATCTGCACCTCAGTACTGTGTATTGTATCTGCACCTCAGTACTGTGTATTGTATCTGCACCTCAGTACTGTATATTGTATCTGCACCTCAGTACTGTATATTGTATCTACACCTCAGTACTGTATATTGTATCTGCACCTCAGTATTGTATATTGTATCTGCACCTCAGTATTGTATATTGTATCTGCACCTCAGTACTATATATTGTATCTGCACCTCAGTACTGTATATTGTATCTGCACCTCAGTATTGTATATTGTATCTGCACCTCAGTATTGTATATTGTATCTGCACCTCAGTACTGTATATTGTATCTGCACCTCAGTACTGTATATTGTATCTACACCTCAGTACTGTATATTGTATCTGCACCTCAGTACTGTATATTGTATCTGCACCTCAGTATTGTATATTGTATCTGCACCTCAGTATTGTATATTGTATCTGCACCTCAGTACTGTATATTGTATCTGCACCTCAGTACTGTATATTGTATCTACACCTCAGTACTGTATATTGTATCTGCACCTCAGTACTGTATATTGTATCTGCACCTCAGTATTGTATATTGTATCTGCACCTCAGTATTGTATATTGTATCTGCACCTCAGTATTGTATATTGTATCTACACCTCAGTATTGTATATTGTATCTGCACCTCAGTATTGTATATTGTATCTACACCTCAGTATTGTATATTGTATCTGCACCTCAGTACTGTATATTGTATCTGCACCTCAGTATTGGATCATGAGGTCCAATTCCCGTCCCTATTATCGCCCCACAGAGAATCTTTCAAGTCAGAGTAGGACAGAAATCTAATCTGTGTTTTCATTGTGGAATGAAAGCAAGAGAATCATGTTCCAGAACCACTGATTATAATATGATGAATGGTTTACTTATATTATGTAATAGTTGTTTCATGTTTTCAAATTGTGTTAAGTCACTTTTTAAGGTATTTACTGAGGTGTTGCTCTGATTGGTAGTAATAGTTATTGCTGTTTGGTCTTCTCAGGGTTCATGACTGCGGTCAAAACACTCACATTTGCGACCCTTTGATTTGGCAGTGCGACAACCAGCATTTATTGGTCGCTAGAGTGCCAGTGATTTTTTTTTTTTTATAGCTGGTCAGGTTGGTTTTTGGTTCACAATTTACATTTTTTATTTTATTATCATGATTTATTCAAACAGCAATGGGTTTGCAGAAAACAACAACAAAAACAGGTGAAGTTTTGGTTGAATCTTGGCGATGTGCAATTCAGTCATCATGGGCTATTTGAATGAACCTTTCTAAAGGGTTTCCCCAAAAAACGTCCTAATTTAAGTATTGACTGCAAATCAGGCCTACCTGGCAGAGTGATATCATGTTGATTTGTATAAAGTTTTGCAAACTCTGCCATCACATGTAGCCTACACTGTATATTGTACAGTACAAAACACCGCTAGCAGGTCTCTTGCTAGGTGCCCAATTTGTATTTATTTTTGTTTAACTAGGCAAGTCAGTTAAGAACAAATTCTTATTTACATTGATGGCTTACCCCGGCCAAACCCTAACCCAGACGATGCTGGGCCAATTGTGCGCCGCCCTATGGGACTCCCAATCACGGCCGGTTGTGATACAGCCTGGAATCGAACCAGGGTCTGCAGTAACGCCTCTAGCACTGAGATGCAGTGCCTTAGACCGCTGCGCCACTCGGGAGCGAATTAAAGGGAAGCTACACTCTCCAAAATATATTTTGGGGATCATTCTGACTTCAAATGTGTTCTCCTGATGTGGTTTAAGCATCATTGTGGACTTAGAATGTACATTTTTGTAGTTTTTCTACATAAAAAAAGTGTGATTTGTTTATGAAAACCTGGAAAAACAGAACCAGAAGTGCGGAATTTACCAAAACTTAAAACTGATTTTATAAAAAAAAATATATAAATAAATGTGGAACTCAGTCGGGGTCTCAACTTTCTTTTGTGAGGTAGAATACACAAGGTACAATTCCGTCTGCCATATGGAACCCTATCTGGTTCTGTTTAGAATGTTCAGCACTTTTCTCAGTCCAGTTCTTTCTCTTCCTCTGAGGTCTCAGTAGGATTTTAGAGGCTCTGTAAGAGAATGCGCCATGTAACTTCATCATCCACAGACACAGTCGACTAAAGAAAACGTTTCTGTCCGTCTAGCCCTGACTGTGCTCTGTGTATGATTAAGTCTACAATAACGCACGTGTTCTCTCTGAGACGTTAAATTATAATAATTTATGATCTAGGAGGTCATGACTGTCTCACACAGCACTTGATCTTATGATTGTCATCCATGTGTTAACCCATACCACTATAGCATGGCCACAGTGTGTGAAAGTCCCTCTACCCTGACCTTCACATCAAAGATTAACATCATTATGTGTCATCAAGGGAAATGGTGGCTATTTGAAGAATCTGTTTAACCCTGTTTTGGTTACTACATGATTCCATATGTGTTATTTAATAGTTTTGATGTCTTCACTATTATTCTACAATGTAGAAAATAGTAAAAATAAAGAAAACCCCTTGAATATGTAGGTGTTCTAAAACTTTTGACTGGTAGTGTGTGTAGACAACTCAGGACATTCCCACGGATTGCTTAGATTGTTTTCATCACTGAGACATTCCTTTCATTCCCTGTTTTTTTTTTTATCCTGAGTGGACATCACAACCCATTTCACAGCCTACTTTCACAGTCACTTTAAGATCACCAGCCAGGGCTGCAGTGCAGAGCGTTAGACCAGAGAGCATTGAGAATCAGAGGCCTACGTCCCAAGTGGCATCCAATGAGTTTGTGGTCAAAAGTAGTACACTATATAGGCTCTGGTCTAAAGTAGTGCACTATATAGGGAATAGGGTACCATTTGGGATGCAGAGCAACTCCCTGCTTTGGTGTTAAAGTCAAAGAGAGATGGTCAGGTTATATCTAATGGAGTCCTTCCTTCCTCAGTGTCCTTGTTTTGACCGGAATCCCAGCATGAGACGCAGCATATTGAGCCAAGAGGAGCAATCTGATAGTTGATGGGGTAAACTAACTCCCATCTGTCAGCTTTTCACAGGAGAACCCCGACACCAGGGATTTTGAGATGAGGGCCAGTATAAAGAATTGTTGTTGTCTCTGTGAATGATTTCTGTAAGACAATCCCTTGTTTAGTCTTTAATATTGCTAGACTAGCTTATTTGGTCAATCCATTTGGTTGAGTGGATTTTGAACTGTTTTCTTAAGTGAGATCCCCTGACTGTCTCCTCTCTCCATCTCCTCGCTCTCCTTTCCTCTCCTCTGAGAGAGCAGACCGACGGAGAGGGGTAGCGAGAGGGCAGCCTCTCTTGCCCTCCGAGCTTCTCTTTTTCTCCTTCCACCGTCCGCCCTTCTCCCCTGCGTGAGTTTGTTATTAAATCCAGAACAGATAAATATATTCATTCTGTCCATCACCTCTCCCCATTCCTGCATGTTTTGAACTATATTATGGCGAGACGCTCTAGCCGAGTCCTTGAGAATCAGTCTGCGTCCCAAATGGTAACCTGTTCCCCTACATAGTGTACTACATTTGAACTGGGCCCATAGGGCTCTGGTCAAAAGTAGTGCACTATATAGGGGGGGGGGGGGGCGTTTTGGACGCACACTCTGCCTCCTGAGGTGATATATTAGATCTCGCTGGTGAAAATCAAAACAGTGTCTGCAACATCTCAGACTCCACAGGTGTGATACGAGACTAAACAACCAGACACAATCTCCTGATCTCCAGAGGCAAACAACAGCAGCATACAGGGCATTCTTTTCACCACAGAGAACAAAGGCCTTGTTTGTACTTGAGACAAAGATAACTTGGTATGTTTGTGTGTCATCAGTTCTTATTTAGATTCACAATGCGTTGCCGTTTGTCGCCTCTGTCCTGATAACTTCAGAATATTTGTCTCTCCTCATTTGTCTGAGATGTGACCTTTTTAGAATATTTCTCAGGGTGGCAGAACTCAAACTCTAATTGGTGGAAATGTGAGTGTTCTGTGAGCCGAGGCCCAGGGCTGGGGGTCAGCCATAACCACTGCTGTTATTACCAGGAGCTTCTGCATATCCCTCTCTCTCATTTCCTCTTAAATTCCCTCATCCCCCACCGCTCAGTGACTTTTACCCAGGCGCTCGCTTACAACTGAAATAAGGGCCTTAGCTTACCGGCCAAGCATGGCCAAGTAGAAAGGGGAAGAGAGACAACATGATATTTCCTTTCCACTGCTTATAGAAATGTTATTCTCCTTAATTCCGTTGGCTAAAGGTTTCTTCCATCCAGGCTTTGGAAACTAATGGGCAGATTTGAGCTGTTTTACTTCCACTCTGCTGTAAGTCAATATTTAGTTAATTACCTGGGTCTCTGAGACTGATGCGCGCTCTATCTTACCATCCACCCCCACTGGTGCAGTTTGCCTGCTTGACTGACTGCGTTCAGATAGCAATTAAGATGGGTATGAAAAATTAAAGACGACTGCTTGAGATCAGTGCACATTTGGAGCAACGGGAGGAAAACAAAGCACACCATCATTCATGGCTCCAGGCAATGCATTTTTTGGAAATAATTGGTGGATGTGGGTTGTATTGTGCCTTGTGTTTTCTTTATTTTTTCCTTACGCCCACTCTCTTTAACACAAGGAAATGGCACAAGCAGAGATGAAGACTTCAATGGATATGTGCACTTTCTCCTCCAGGAAAGCCATTCTGTCGGTTCCGCATTTTGAAGACGACACATTAAAATAAGGAAAAGGGTGGAGGTGGTGCTGAAGTAGCCTAGCTGATGCCTTTAAAGAGCAACAAATCCCTTTGAAAACAGCCTATGTGGTATCGATATGAGAAACAGTTATTCTAGTTTCAAAATTTACTACAAAGTGTGAGTAGGATCATTTTGGTCATAAAGTCAGTCTCGTCTGAAACTGAGTTTGGAACATGTGTGTCTCACAACGGGTAAAGGAAGGTTGGGTTTTGATTTGACGATGTCCGTTAGCCCACTAACATGGAGTGAACAGCTGCAGTGATTACTCTCTATCCAATAGCACAGACCCGTGAGGCAGACCTGTGAGGCAGACCTGCAGACCTGTGAGGCAGGACCTGTGAGGCAGACCTGCAGACCTGTGAGGCAGGACCTGCGAGGCAGACCAGTGACGCAGACCAGTGAGACAGCAGCTCCCCAAAAAATGTACTGCACCAAAGGCCTTAGTTAGATGGAAAATTGTGCAACTAAAACATCCTCGGCAAAAACATCAATTAATTACAGATTTCTTGAGTTATCTTAGATTAATTCTGGGGACTGTGAGGAAGTGAAATAGGCTTTTGCGTCTACAGTGTCTCATGGGGGACAAACCTCATTAACCAAACGCTGAATCGGTTAGGAAACCAAGACCCAAATCTTGTGTTTTTCTAATGAGCAACAGAAAAACACACTTGCCAATTGGTTTGTTCAGTGGCTCTTTAAAGTCTTGTTTTTTTAGGTGACATTTAAGAGAATAATGAATATTGTAGGTTTAGTAGCCTATTCCTCTCCTACCTCTTCAATATTTAGTATTATGTACAGCTGCAGTGCCACAGGATTTTCAACCAAAGGCTTTCTTTGGGATTCATAATTTTCCTAATATGAATACTTGATGTCAGTAGCATCTGATTGATTAGGTCCATAGAAATAAGAATGGATAGAAAGGGCATCTCCGTTCAAGTCAATGATGGCATAATGGGTGGACTGGCGGCCATTTTGACTGTATCCATTTCAGCGTCTTTCTTTTTCCCAGCGCAGTTAAGCCAAAACCACGCCCTGTTATTCAGAGGCGTTCTACAACGTCAGGAAGTGAATCACGTAGCGCAAAATTTCAGTCACTGATTAATAACATTTGCCCTTGTATTTCAAGATTGAAAAATATAAGAACATAATGTTGTGGACCGAGCTAGCCGTTGATGCCGCTTAACGTTCAAATACAGATTCAATGGCTGTAGCATAGCGTATTCGACTGAATGACTAGCTAATAAATATTTGAACAATTATGAATAATAAACATATGCTTTTACCTGATAATAGACTAATGATAATATAACTTCAAATACTGAGCTAGTAACGTTAAGTAGCCGAGGTCAACTTAGCTGACCTTCAATTGAGGGAATTCAGCAGAGTTCTGAGACATTTTTACAACTCAATGAAACTCTGAAAATAAATACATGGACAAATGTTACCAAACATGATAATAACAGGCCTGCATTACGGTAGGCAGCTAATTTGTTAAATTACACTTTCCATCCTTACCTTGGAAGGCCACTGTCTCTGTGCTGATCGCCTGTGAGTGAGACAACGCTAGCTAGCCAATGGGAGCATCCTTTGAATAACGGGGCGTGGTTTTGGCTTAACAGCGTTGGGGAAAAGAAAGCCGTATTTCAGAAAGTAAAAGCATTGTACCCTTCAGTCTGTGCTGTGATTTGTTGAGTCAACTCAACTGATATTACAAAAAATACATTCCATTGCATGAGCCACATCAGTTAGCATCATTTGAATGAACATTCTACATTACCATGGCAACCCAGCATCAGTTGATAGAACATTCCAAAATACCATGGAAATTATTGCATCACAATACCAGGCAGCGATTGCGAGTGTACCCATGAGTTTACCAATCAATTACCAGGGTTAGAGGTTCCAAGCACGTTCTAGTCATTTTTATTTCTATGATTAGGCCTACATGTAAAACAATACATAGCCCTTTGAGGCACAGCCCTTAGTAATAGATTCAGTAGATTTCTCTGTATTGTGGTGACCTGTGATGGTAGTAATAGCCAGTAGGCTTCTATTCATGTCTCAGACATTCTACCCTCTACTTTCTCACCATGACAACACAATCTCTGCTCTATTTCCTTCACCCACCACCACTACCTCAACACTGACAGTAACTAACAGTATTAACACTCAGTGGTTCAGTCATTCCCTCACACTATCCCCAGCTGTTCCATAATGGCCTGTCCACTCTGATTGAGACCATTCAACAAGGTGGTGGGTGGTTAGCTAGGGAGAACAGTGTTTTACTTTGCTTACCTATTCATTTTTGTTTTTGCACTCTCTAACTCTCTCTCCCCCTCCCTCCCCCCTATCCCCTCCTCCCGGGTCTTGATGTTTTCCCCTGTGGATTTCTCACCCAACATGGCCGCAGCAATGTTGACTGTAGAGGTCTGTGTCTGGGCACAGTTTCAAGTAGCATCTTTGGTCGCTAGCTGGGACTAGGAGGCTTGGCCTCAGCGTCACTCGCATAGATAGTCACATAATGTGCCAAAGAACCATCCATCCTGCTTCTGTTTACCATCTCTGAAGGGCATGCTATGAAAGGGCTTTGATTTAGCGGACGTTAATAAGGAGTAGATCTCTCTCTGTTTGTACAACTCTGTGATGGACAATGGGATTCCACATTAACTAGGTATCCATTCAAGTCCTTAGGCTTTGAAAACTCTAGGTCATGCAGACCTATTACATTTTAACTTTACATTTCATGTTAAATTAAAAAACCTCTCCAATTAGCCTGTTAGCTTATCGGCTAGGCTTGCTCTCTGCTTCTGTTCTGCTGTGTTCTGTGTGTTTGAAGATGAGTGTAGAACAGAACAGAGGGCCTGGGAGTGCCCTTGGGGAAGAAGGACTGAGTGTAGTAGTCATACAGTCAGGCTCACCTGCCGATAGAACACTTGGCTCCAGCATCCAGGCCCATCTGGTTGCATAGGTGTAGAGGCTACAACATCCATCTGGTTCCAGGTGTAGAGGCTACAACACCCATCTGGTTCCAGAGGTAGAGTCTACAACACCCATCTGGTTCCAGAGGTAGAGGCTACAACACCCATCTGGTTCCAGGTGTAGAGGCTACAACACCCATCTGGTTCCAGGTGTAGAGGCTACAACATCCATCTGGTTCCAGGTGTAGAGGCTACAACACCCATCTGGTTCCAGAGGTAGAGTCTACAACACCCATCTGGTTCCAGGTGTAGAGGCTACAACACCCATCTGGTTCCAGGTGTAGAGGCTACAACACCCATCTGGTTCCAGGTGTAGAGGCTACAACACCCATCTGGTTCCAGGTGTAGAGGCTACAACACCCATCTGGTTCCAGGTGTAGAGACTACAACACCCATCTGGTTCCAGGTGTAGAGGCTACAACACCCATCTGGTTCCAGAGGTAGAGGCTACAACATCCATCTGGTTCCAGAGGTAGAGTCTACAACACCCATCTGGTTCCAGGTGTAGAGGCTACAACATCCATCTGGTTCCAGGTGTAGAGGCTACAACATCCATCTGGTTCCAGGTGTAGAGGCTACAACATCCATCTGGTTCCAGGTGTAGAGGCTACAACACCCATCTGGTTCCAGGTGTAGAGGCTACAACACCCATCTGGTTCCTGGT
This sequence comes from Salmo trutta, assembly GCF_901001165.1. NCBI lineage: Eukaryota > Metazoa > Chordata > Actinopteri > Salmoniformes > Salmonidae > Salmo > Salmo trutta. The sequence continues at coordinate 42,507,479 of NC_042978.1, read as the reverse complement.
GTAGAGGCTACAACACCCATCTGGTTCCAGGTGTAGAGGCTACAACACCCATCTGGTTCCAGAGGTAGAGGCTACAACACCCATCTGGTTCCAGAGGTAGAGGCTACAACACCCATCTGGTTCCAGGTGTAGAGGCTACAACATCCATCTGGTTCCAGGTGTAGAGGCTACAACACCCATCTGGTTCCAGGTGTAGAGGCTACAACACCCATCTGGTTCCAGGTGTAGAGGCTACAACACCCATCTGGTTCCAGAGGTAGAGGCTACAACATCCATCTGGTTCCAGGTGTAGAGGCTACAACACCCATCTGGTTCCAGGTGTAGAGGCTACAACATCCATCTGGTTCCAGAGGTAGAGGCTACAACACTCATCTGGTTCCAGAGGTAGAGGCTACAACACTCATCTGGTTCCAGAGGTAGAGGCTACAACACTCATCTGGTTCCAGAGGTAGAGGCTACAACACCCATCTGGTTCCAGGTGTAGAGACTACAACACCCATCTGGTTCCAGGTGTAGAGGCTACAACACCCATCTGGTTCCAGAGGTAGAGGCTACAACACCCATCTGGTTCCAGGTGTAGAGGCTACAACACCCATCTGGTTCCAGGTGTAGAGGCTACAACACCCATCTGGTTCCAGGTGTAGAGGCTACAACACCCATCTGGTTCCAGGTGTAGAGGCTACAACACCCATCTGGTTCCAGGTGTAGAGGCTACAACACCCATCTGGTTCCAGGTGTAGAGGCTACAACACCCATCTGGTTCCAGGTGTAGAGGCTACAACACTCATCTGGTTCCAGGTGTAGAGGCTACAACACTCATCTGGTTCCAGAGGTAGAGGCTACAACACCCATCTGGTTCCAGGTGTAGAGGCTACAACACCCATCTGGTTCCAGGTGTAGAGCCTACAACATCCATCTGGTTCCAGGTGTAGAGGCTACAACACTCATCTGGTTCCAGGTGTAGAGGCTACAACATCCATCTGGTTCCAGGTGTAGAGGCTACAACATCCATCTGGTTCCAGGTGTAGAGGCTACAACACCCATCTGGTTCCAGGTGTAGAGGCTACAACACCCATCTGGTTCCAGAGGTAGAGGCTACAACACCCATCTGGTTCCAGAGGTAGAGGCTACAACACCCATCTGGTTCCAGGTGTAGAGGCTACAACACCCATCTGGTTCCAGGTGTAGAGGCTACAACACCCATCTGGTTCCAGGTGTAGAGGCTACAACACCCATCTGGTTCCAGGTGTAGAGGCTACAACACTCATCTGGTTCCAGAGGTAGAGGCTACAACACCCATCTGGTTCCAGGTGTAGAGGCTACAACACCCATCTGGTTCCAGAGGTAGAGGCTACAACACCCATCTGGTTCCAGGTGTAGAGGCTACAACACCCATCTGGTTCCAGGTGTAGAGGCTACAACACCCATCTGGTTCCAGGTGTAGAGGAGGAAACAGAAGACCAATGGCCAGATGATAGGGCACACAGCTGTACCCGAGCCCCTGGCTTCAGGGCCCGTCTCGCCCCGTTTCTCTCATATAGATCGATAGATGACTCATCCAAAGATATTTATAACTAAACCAAGATAGACCACAGCTTGTCGTTTCCAATGAGAACAAATGAATCATGAGTCATAGTGTAAAACTGTATTGAGATCAAATGTTTTATCGATGAGAAAATTTGCAGGTTACTGACTGGTTACTGACTGGTTACTGACTGGTTACTGACTGGTTGGTGTGACTAAGTGGATGTTGGAGCTAGTTACTGGTTAGGTTCCATGCCTGTATGGTTGGAGTGCTACCTTAATGAGGTATGGAGACTGACTTGATCTCTCTCTCTCTCTCACACACACACACACGCACACGCACAGAGCTGTATCCTTCCCCCCTCTTAGCCACATCAGCCATGCCTGCGCAGGTCTTCCTCCAGTCAGCCTGGCTGCAGTGTTGACATGGCGTCAAGACGAAGCCACTCCTGGATTCCATTCCGTTGCCTAGGAGCGCTGAGAACATGTCTTATCTCTCCGCCTAGCACACCACACGGCACGCACAGACAAAAGACACCACATGTCGCCTTGACAACTGTCAGAAGGATTGTTATAAATGTCTGTTGTCTCTCTGTGAATTGATTCCCTTTTTTGTTTTTTCAGTTTTTCTATTTTCCTCTTACCCGCTTCCTGTGTCAGCGCGAATCAGCAGCAGGATCTGTCTTTGTTTGGCTCGTGCCTGACTGGCTGTTTTGGGAGCTGGTCTGTTTAATATAAACATAAATGTAGTGTTGAAGCCTGTTGAGAGCATTGATTGCGTTCTCCCTTCCCTCCCCATTGGTACTACTGTAGGCTATCTTTCTCTATTATCTACAGTGCCTTCGGAAAGTATTCAGACCCCTTGACTTTTTCCACATTTTGTTACATTGCAGCCTTATTCTAAAATTGATTAAAAAAAAAGAATTTCCTCATCAGTCTACACACAATACCCCACAATGACAAATATTTTGCAAATGTAAAAATAAGAATAAAGCAACGGATACATTTATTATAAGTATTCAGACCCTTTACTCTGACACTTGAAATTGAGCTCAGGTGCGTCCTGTAGCTGTGCAGCGACGCTCCCCATCCGACCTGACAGAGCTTGAGAGGATCTGCAGAGAAGAATGGGAGAAACTCCCCAAATACAGGTGTGCCAAGCTTGTAGCATCATACCCAAGACTCGAGGCTGTAAGATGCTTCAACAAAGTACTAAGTGAAGTGTCTGAATACTTATGTAAATGTATGATATTTCATTTTCTTTATATAACTTTGCAAAAATGTCTAAAAACCTGTTTTTGCTTTGTCATTATGGGGTATTGTGTGTAGATTGATGATGAGGGGGAAAAAATGATTTAATCCATTATAAATAAGGCTGTAATGTAACAAAATGTGGGAAAAGTCAAGGGGTCTGAATACTTTCCGAATGCACTGTATACGTTAACAGAAACGAGACCCAGTCAGAAAGCCTTTCATTAGTATAAAGTGGACCCAACCCTCAGAGCCCTAAACCAGCCAGCAGCTGTTTGTTGCTTTCACATTTGTATTATTGTTTAGGCCCTCAAAGCTGGCGCTTGCCAGTGTTTTTCTGCTTTCATTTTGTTCAGACTTTTCCAACTTTCTAATATGACAAATTCTGTTGTGTTTGAAATTGCGGTGTCGTGGCTTGAATGTGATATGTGGTGAAGGGGGGGGGGGTTGTTGCCTGTGTCCCTCTGTTGTAAATAATTACTTTTGTATAGTGTAGCTGGAGGGGGAACTGGGGAGCTCTGTTTTGGTCTTTCTATGTTTCTCTTTGTTGTTGTTTCTCTCTCTCTCTCCCTTGCTCACTCTCCACTCCTTCAGCAGACTTTAATCTCAGGCACAAACAACAAACACATCTTCTGCCACTCGTCCCTCCTTCCCTCCTCATAATCGACACTCCCATTGGTTTCCCTCTAGTTGCTTTGGATGAACACACAAATCAGGTTCTCTTGGGTCGCTATGACCACTTAGTGGTTTTAATTATGGGACTGTAATGCCCGCACACACAGACACACACCAAGGTTTCCATTAGCCGGTAAAAGCCGTCTTTTGGCATATTATATATATATATATATATTTATTTATTTACTATTATTATTATAATTATTATAATTATTATTTTATTTACAAAAGCTCAAAAAACCAAATTGTTGCTGGCCAATTTGTTAAAACAAAACACAAAAACAAATCCATTGCTAAATAATGCTTTTTATTCATTGATGGAATTAATGTATTTTTTATTTAACAAGGCAAGTCGGTTAAGAACAAATTCTTATTTACAATGACGGCCTACCGGGGAACAGTGGGTTAACTGCCTTGTTCAGGGGCAGAACAACAGATTTTTACCTTGTCAACTCGGGGATTCAATCCAGCAAACTTTCCGGTTACTGGCCCAACGCTCTAACCACTAGGCTACCTGCCGCCCCAAAAATACCAGTCGATATGCTCCAACTTCAAAGGCAAATATACTTCATAGGCTAATAAATCCTCAAGCTGCTAGGAAATGACTGTCAGGTGTGAGTGTTTATATTTGAACTCATAAGGGGCTTCAGCTAAGTCTACCCCGACTGGGACATTTGGCGAAGATTGTGTTGATTATCCCCGTTTCCAGAGCGCTCGTCGAGAGGGGGTTCTTTCTCCAAAACAGAGTTGAAGACGGCCTAAAGATCGTGCCTTCTTGAGGACAAAGTAACAAGACTGATTTGTATAGCAAACTGCTTCAAGGAGTTTTTGACTTCCCAACAGCAGCGGCTCACTTTAGGCAGGCCAGTAAATGAAAACACATTGTGTTGGTGAGACCCAGTCCTAGTAGTTCTGCTGCCGCCCTGGGCCAGATCAACATATGCCACCCTATGTCATGTATAGTATAAAGATTTGGAATGGATTGATAGACTAGAGTAGAGGGATGATGTGTATCATGTGCAATTGGTGCATTTCAGTTGAGCTTATTCAGTAGCACTTGGAAATGGAACATCGTTACCAACTATTCACATCGTAGAGTTACAATGTTGCAACTGCCTATAGTAGGAGACAGAGTTGTTATATTTGTATTTATTTATTTAACCTTTAACTAGGCAAGTCAGTAACAAATCTTATTTAATATGACGGCCTATCAATAAGCACGTATGTGACACGAGTCACGACAGTTCAGTTACAATAAACATAACATTAACATCTCGTAGAACTGGAAAAAGTGTGTGAGATCATTTGAGCTTTGGAAACAAGTTCTTTCATAATTGTATGGTGTGGGCCTCGTTTCATAGGAGCATTGTAAAATAATTTTCAATGAACCAGCCTTTAAGATTTTTTGAAATGTACATATCGAGTTTGTTTGTCCAATATCAGTTTTATAATTTCTTCATTTTCTGGCCGCCTAGAGTGTCCCCTTTCCACTGCTGTGCTGCTGAGTCACAGTGGGAGTGGGGCGGCTGGCCCGTTCATGGCTAGATGGCATCCAGCTTTTGTCAAATTAACGTCAGAAGTTTTTATTTTTATTTTGGCTAACCCTAACCTAATTCTGATAACCTGCTAAATGAATTATTCTAACCTGTTGTGTACCTTTTCCTAACCTGTTGTGTACCTTTTCCTAACCTGCTGTGTACATTTTCCTAACCTGCTGTGTACATTTTCCTAACCTGCTGTGTACATTTTCCTAACCTGCTGTGAAAAGCCAAATCTGACGTTAATTTGACAAAAGCTGGATCCCTTCTAGCCATGTCTGGCCAGCCCTGTTGTTTGGAGACAGACATGTTTTGTTATTTATCATGCCTAGGCCAAATTAAATAAGAGGCCTAGATTGTATTTGAAAACAGCTGTTTTGTTATTTATTAATTATACTGAACAAAAATATAAACGCAACAATTTCAATGATTTTACTGAGTTACAGTTCATGTAAATAAATTCATTAGGCCCTAATGGATCTATGGATTTCACATGACTGGGCAGGGGCACAGACATGGGTGGGCCTAGGAGGACATAGGCCCACCCACTGGGGAGCCAGGCCCAACCAATCAGAATTAGTTTTTCCCCGCAAAAGAGCTTTATTACAGACAGAAATACTCCTTAATTTCATCAGCTTTCCGGGTGGCTGGTCTCAGATGTTCCTGCAGCTGAAGAAGCTGGATGTGGAGGTTCTGGGCTGGTGTGGTTACACGTGGTCTGTGGTTGTGAGGCCGGTTGGATGTATTGCCATATTCTCTTAAATGAAGTTGGAGGCGGCTTATGGTAGAGAAATTAACATTACATTCTCTGGCAACAGCTCTTGCAGTCAGCATGCCAATTACATGCTCCCTCAAAGCTTGAGACATCTGTGGCATAGTGTTGTGACAAAACTGAACATTTTAGAGTGGCCTTTTGTCCCCAGCACCTGTTTAACGAAAATGCTGTGTAATCAGCTTCTTGATATGTCATACCTGTCAGGTGGATGGATTATCTTGACAAAGGAGAAATGCGCTTTTTGTTTGAATGGAACATTTCTGTGATATTTTATTTCACCTCATGAAACATGTGACCAGCACTTTACATGTTGCGTTTATATTTTTGTTCAGTATACAACTACTCTATTTTGAAGTTATGTTATATTACTGTGTAGGCTAAATGTTTTTAGTTTTGTATAAATGTTCATTTATGATTTATAGCATGGATGAAGACCCGATGGGCAATGTTTTGCTTTTCAATAAAACACTTTCTATTCTTTTAAAATGGCAATATGTAACTTTTTGGCCGACTCGACCAAATTCACATAGAAATGTGAGGTATAGATCTATCATTCTACTTGAAAGCAAGTCTAAGAAGCGGTAGATCTGTTCTATGTGTGCTATTTCTATGCTTCCTGTTCTTACGTGCAACTTTAAAATGAATTACAATAATGTAAATGTGATTTTGAGCACCGTGGGTGGACAGCCTAGTGCTTTAGACACCCAATGCATATGGATGTACGGTCAATTTCTCAAATGTCCGGCAAATTTAAATCTTACCTGTCACATTGTCCGGCACCAAATTGTCCTAACGGAAACCGCGCACACACACACACACACACACACACACACGCACACACACACACACACACACACACACACACACACACACACACACACACACACACACACACACACACACACACACACACACACACACACACACACACACACACACACACACACACACACACACACACACACACACACACACACACACACACACACACACACCTCTTTCTTCTCTTCCTCCCCTGTCTCTGGTTGATGATTGACAGTGTGATTGATTACGTGCAGTGATTGATGAAGTCTAGTGAACGGAGCTTTCTTTATCCGCTCAGGACGTCAGGATGGATTTACAGTAATGTGTCCGTCTCTAATTAGGGGTCTTGTTGCCCCTGTCTTTCTCTCTATGTCTCTCTCTGTCATCTACTGTAATACTCCACTGAGCAGACAGCTAGCCAGCCCGACCAGCTCTCTGTCTGGCCTCACACCCCCGAACCGTGTATAATAGTGTTTGGAAGGCAGTGTGATATTTTCTCATTTGCACATAAAGAAATATGTCAGCACCGCCGGGCGGGTTTCTCTCTCCGCCCCCCCCTCTGGCTGTTAGGGGTGGTGTGGGGTGGTTGTCATGGTGTGGTTGTCATGGTGTGGTTGTCATGGTGCGGTTGCTCCTCTATTAGATAGAGGATGATTCCTGTGAAATATTACAAGCTGCCTGTTGCACTCTGCTCCAGCAATCTGCTGTGTTTAGATTACAATATGTCACTATTTATTAGTGTTGTCACGATAGCAGAATTTTTGACCTAGCTACGGATACCAGGTTTAGTATCACGATACTCGATACCATCACAAGAATACCAAAGCGATACCAAAACAATACCACGGCAAAAAAGCATATTAGCCAAAGTCACATAATGGCACTTGATCCAGACAAACCTAGCTACTGTTCTGTTCATTCGTTGGGGATCTTTTGAGTTCAATTTCAATACATGAGCATTTTTTTTAATGAAAATTTTTCAGAGACAGCCATGCATGCATGAATTAATCATTTATACAATCATACAATCAATTTCACTTTGTTTTTACCAATCTAACTACATGACATAATCGTAATGATTTATTTGAATGGTAAATCTTTATTGATAAACTGGTTAATCAAGATGTATTCTAGGCCTATTCACAATACAGGTGAATGCATATTCAATAGGAGTGTGTGTGTGTGTGTGTGTGTGTGTGTGTGTGGGGGGGGTTCTAATAAGCTATATGTAATTGTTTTAAGAAAGTCATACCATGTTCAATAAGAGTGAGTGTGTGTTTGGGGGGGGTTCTACTAAGCTATATGTAATTGTTTTAAGAAAGTCATACCATGTTCAATAAGAATGAGTGTGTGTTTGGGGGGGGTTCTACTAAGCTATATGTAATTGTTTTAAGAAAGTCATACCATGTTCAATAAGAGTGAGTGTGTGTTTGGGGGGGGGTTCTACTAGGCTGTATGTAATTGTTTTAAGAAAGTCATACCATCTTCAATAAGAGTATGTGTGTGTTTGGGGGGGGGGGGGGTTCTACTAGGCTATATGTAATTGTTTCAAGAAAGTCAAGGATCATTTTGCTATTTGATTTGGATTTTAAGACCCCTTGAAGTACAGTATAAAATATGTATAAAAAATGATTTGATTAACATTTGTATTTGGCCTTACTGCTATTCGCCCATACAAGCGCATTGAATAACAGATAACCCCCCAAAAAATCTAAAGTAAGTTTGTTCTGATGTGTCTGTCCTATATCTGAGAGATATGAAAGATCAGGAAACCTTTGTTATTGCATCATTTTTATATATATATATATATATATTTTTTTTTACATGTATTCAACCCCTTATTTTCGGCCCTAAACAGTCTCCATGTGTACTTCCATACATGTTTTTCAACTGGTACCGGGCGGCCTTCAGACAAGTCTTGTGAGCAAAACAACTGACATGTTTGTGAGAGTCTCACCTTTCTACAGAGGGGTCATATTAGTGTGTAGCCCAAACTGTTCTCACTCTACAGATGATTTTATGAGAAGACCGATTTTCAAGTTGTCTCATGGTCTGACAAATACTGCTTTAGCTCTGTCACTTTTCACCGCAGATGCGGAAGTGCGATGACGGCGGATGTGGTTGATTGAGACAGAACATTTCTACTTCCCGTGTCGCATTATACAAGTGTGTTAGCTCTCCACTCATGCTACAGAGAAGTTAACATGATGCAGCCCAGACTCCCAGTGCAGGCTAAGTGGAGATCTAACATGATGCAGTCCAGACTCCCAGTGCAGGCTAAGTGGAGATCTAACATGATGCAGTCCAGACTCCCAGTGCAGGCTAAGTGGAGATCTAACATGATGCAGTCCAGACTCCCAGTGCAGGCTAAGTGGAGATCTAACATGATGCAGTCCAGACTCCCAGTGCAGGCTAAGTGGAGATCTAACATGATGCAGTCCAGACTCCCAGTGCAGGCTAAGTGGAGATCTAACATGATGCAGTCCAGACTCCCAGTGCAGGCTAAGTGGAGATCTAACATGATGCAGTCCAGACTCCCAGTGCAGGCTAAGTGGAGATCTAACATGATGCAGTCCAGACTCCCAGTGCAGGCTAAGTGGAGATCTAACATGATGCAGTCCAGACTCCCAGTGCAGGCTAAGTGGAGATCTAACATGATGCAGTCCAGACTCCCAGTGCAGGCTAAGTGGAGATCTAACATGATGCAGTCCAGACTCCCAGTGCAGGCTAAGTGGAGATCTAACATGATGCAGTCCAGACTCCCAGTGCAGGCTAAGTGGAGATCTAACATGATGCAGTCCAGACTCCCAGTGCAGGCTAAGTGGAGATCTAACATGATGCAGTCCAGACTCCCAGTGCAGGCTAAGTGGAGATCTAACATGATGCAGTCCAGACTCCCAGTGCAGGCTAAGTGGAGATCTAACATGATGCAGTCCAGACTCCCAGTGCAGGCTAAGTGGAGATCTAACATGATGCAGTCCAGACTCCCAGTGCAGGCTAAGTGGAGATCTAACATGATGCAGTCCCAGACTCCCAGTGCAGGCTAAGTGGAGATCTAACATGATGCAGTCCAGACTCCCAGTGCAGGCTAAGTGGAGATCTAACATGATGCAGTCCAGACTCCCAGTGCAGGCTAAGTGGAGATCTAACATGATGCAGTCCAGACTCCCAGTGCAGGCTAAGTGGAGATCTAACATGATGCAGTCCAGACTCCCAGTGCAGGCTAAGTGGAGATCTAACATGATGCAGTCCAGACTCCCAGTGCAGGCTAAGTGGAGATCTAACATGATGCAGTCCAGACTCCCAGTGCAGGCTAAGTGGAGATCTAACATGATGCAGCCCAGACTCCCAGTGCAGGCTAAGTGGAGATCTAACATGATGCAGTCCAGACTCCCAGTGCAGGCTAAGTGGAGATCTAACATGATGCAGCCCAGACTCCCAGTGCAGGCTAAGTGGAGATCTAACATGATGCAGTCCAGACTCCCAGTGCAGGCTAAGTGGAGATCTAACATGATGCAGTACAGACTCCCAGTGCAGGCTAAGTGGAGATCTAACATGATGCAGTCCAGACTCCCAGTGCAGGCTAAGTGGAGATCTAACATGATGCAGTCCAGACTCCCAGTGCAGGCTAAGTGGAGATCTAACATGATGCAGTCCAGACTCCCAGTGCAGGCTAAGTGGAGATCTAACATGATGCAGCCCAGACTCCCAGTGCAGGCTAAGTGGAGATCTAACATGATGCAGTCCAGACTCCCAGTGCAGGCTAAGTGGAGCGGGCTGGCTGCACTCTTGTTGTAAAGGGGACAATCAGCTGCAGTGATACAGACTTGACTCGTGAGCACATTTGACAGAAGTACCGAAAGTAACAAAAATTCTAGTTCCGATCCATTTTTCATGTTCTAGTGTGGAAATGTTGGTATGTTGTGCAACACTGCTATTTACTCAATGAAACGAATAGCCACCCTGAAGAGAAGAGGCACAACCACAGATAGAGTAGCTGCCATTTCTACTTGCTGTAACAAGCAGCAGGCAGGCCCTGGGAGAAACCGGAGATGAGCAGACTGATATTTTAATAATCCTTTTGATTAAATGATGGTTGTGATTTCAGAGCTGAAGTGGCGTTATTGAGCTTAATAAAGTATGTGGTATGCAGCCGTCTGAATATCTGGAACGGGATGTTCTATACAGGATGGGGGGGTTTATCGGTCCTGCAGCTCCCCACACTGAGGGAACTGGGGTTAATCACTAGAAAAGGCTCCAGTCAGCCTGCAGCTCCCCACACTGAGGGAACTGGGGTTAATCACTAGAAAAGGTTCCAGTCAGTCTGCAGCTCCCCACACTGAGGGAACTGGGGTTAATCACTAGAAAAGGCTCCAGTCAGCCTGCAGCTCCCCACACTGAGGGAACTGGGGTTAATCACTAGAAAAGGCTCCAGTCAGCCTGCAGCTCCCCACACTGAGGGAACTGGGGTTAATCACTAGAAAAGGCTCCAGTCAGCCTGCAGCTCCCCACACTGAGGGAACTGGGGTTAATCACTAGAAAAGGCTCCAGTCAGCCTGCAGCTCCCCACACTGAGGGAACTGGGGTTAATCACTAGAAAAGGCTCCAGTCAGTCTGCAGCTCCCCACACTGAGGGAACTGGGGTTAATCACTAGAAAAGGCTCCAGTCAGCCTGCAGCTCCCCACACTGAGGGAACTGGGGTTAATCACTAGAAAAGGCTCCAGTCAGCCTGCAGCTCCCCACACTGAGGGAACTGGGGTTAATCACTAGAAAAGGCTCCAGTCAGCCTGCAGCTCCCCACACTGAGGGAACTGGGGTTAATCACTAGAAAAGGCTCCAGTCAGCCTGCAGCTCCCCACACTGAGGGAACTGGGGTTAATCACTAGAAAAGGCTCCAGTCAGTCTGCAGCTCCCCACACTGAGGGAACTGGGGTTAATCACTAGAAAAGGCTCCAGTCAGCCTGCAGCTCCCCACACTGAGGGAACTGGGGTTAATCACTAGAAAAGGCTCCAGTCAGCCTGCAGCTCCCCACACTGAGGGAACTGGGGTTAATCACTAGAAAAGGCTCCAGTCAGCCTGCAGCTCCCCACACTGAGGGAACTGGGGTTAATCACTAGAAAAGGCTCCAGTCAGCCTGCAGCTCCCCACACTGAGGGAACTGGGGTTAATCACTAGAAAAGGCTCCAGTCAGCCTGCAGCTCCCCACACTGAGGGAACTGGGGTTAATCACTAGAAAAGGCTCCAGTCAGCCTGCAGCTCCCCACACTGAGGGAACTGGGGTTAATCACTAGAAAGTCAGGTTTCGACGAGCCATCAGACGCCAGCTACGCAGCAGAGCTCTATTGATTAACAATACCTTCCTCTTCATTAATCAGTATCGTCCACCGACTCGATGGCCACGATATGAGCACATCAGATGGGTCTGCTGTCGTTGTTCTTCATTAGCTTTCTAGCTTTCACTGTGTCTGCTGCTGACTACCACTGGGCTCAGAGTCAGATGATCTTAATGCTGGCTGGTTGGAGCCAGCCAGCTCTCTACTCTGATGATGATGACCTACTGCTCTGACTACAAAGGAAGATGGAAGTAGATGCATGTCAGAATGACATGGATCTATTTATTTAACTGGGCAAGTCAGTTAAGAACAAATTCCTATTTTCAATGACGGCCTAGGAACAGTGGGTTAACTGCCTTGTTCAGGGGCAGAACGACAGATTTGTACCGGGGATTCGAACTTGCAACCTTTCGGTTACAAGTCCAACGCTCTAACCACTAGGCTACGCTGCCGCCCTATCTATCCAGACATCGTCACTGAAGTGGCGATTTAAATACCAAGCTCTGACGATGGTGATGCAGCCGCTTCTCCAAGGACATTTCTGAAGTAGTCATTTCTTTAGTACTGTCCCTGTCAATATAAAGTGGGGGAGAGAAAGTGAAACATTTTCATAGTGTGGCAATAAGAGCCACTGCAGGCCTGCATCCCAAATGGTAACCTTTTTTAAACATTTTTATAGTGCACTATATAGTGAATAGGGTGCCATTTTGGGACGCACTCTAGGTCTCAGTCGGCCGGCTGGCTCCATATCTCTTCCTCCTCTTCACCTCTCTCTCATCTCTCATCTCGTCACACATGTAATTTAGCCTGATGTGTTTGTCTAGTAGTGCTATGCTGTGGTCCTCTCTTCCCTTAGGGAAGCAATCACACACTACATCATCCTCATTTCACCACTCATATTATCCTACATGTCTGCTTGATGCCCTGTTTCATGTTTAAAATACATGTGGTAGGACGTTTATACAGGTTATCATGTTTGAAGGCTAGGATTTGCATATGAGTTGGTGTATCCCACCATGTGTTTACTGATAGCTCCCTCCCTCCTGCCCATGGCCCCTCTCTCCCCTGGTCCCAACACCAGTCCATTCTAACCGCCCTCCCTCCTCCCCATGACCTCTCTCTCCCCTGGTCCCAACACCAGTCCATTCTAACCGCCCTCCCCATGGCCCCTCTCTCCCCTGGTCCCAACACCAGTCCATTCTAACTGTCCTCCCTCCTCCCCATGGCCCCTCTCTCCCCTGGTCCCAACACCAGTCCATTCTAACTACCCTCCCTCCTCCCCATGGCCCCTCTCTCCCCTGGTCCCAACACCAGTCCATTCTAACCGCCCTCCCCATGGCCCCTCTCTCCCCTGGTCCCAACACCAGTCCATTCTAACTGTCCTCCCTCCTCCCCATGGCCCCTCTCTCCCCTGGTCCCAACACCAGTCCATTCTAACTACCCTCCCTCCTCCCCATGGCCCCTCTCTCCCCTGGTCCCAACACCAGTCCATTCTAACTACCCTCCCTCCTCCCCATGACCTCTCTCTCCCCTGGTCCCCAACACCAGTCCATTCTAACTACCCTCCCTCCTCCCCATGGCCCCTCTCTCCCCTGGTCCCAACACCAGTCCATTCTAACCGCCCTCCCCATGGCCCCTCTCTCCCCTGGTCCCCAACACCAGTCCATTCTAACTACCCTCCCTCCTCCCCATGGCCCCTCTCTCCCCTGGTCCCCAACACCAGTCCATTCTAACTGTCCTCCCTCCTCCCCATGACCCCTCTCTCCCCTGGTCCCAACACCAGTCCATTCTAACCGCCCTCCCCATGGCCCCTCTCTCCCCTGGTCCCCAACACCAGTCCATTCTAACTACCCTCCCTCCTCCCCATGGCCCCTCTCTCCCCTGGTCCCAACACCAGTCCATTCTAACTACCCTTCCTCCTCCCCATGGCCCCTCTCTCCCCTGGTCCCCAACACCAGTCCATTCTAACTACCCTCCCTCCTCCCCATGGCCCCTCTCTCCCCTGGTCCCCAACACCAGTCCATTCTAACTACCCTCCCTCCTCCCCATGGCCCCTCTCTCCCCTGGTCCCCAACACCAGTCCATTCTAACTACCCTTCCTCCTCCCCATGGCCCCTCTCTCCCCTGGTCCCCAACACCAGTCCATTCTAACTACCCTCCCTCCTCCCCATGGCCCCTCTCTCCCCTGGTCCCCAACACCAGTCCATTCTAACTGCCCTCCCTCCTCCCCATGGCCCCTCTCTCCCCTGGTCCCAACACCAGTCCATTCTAACCGCACTCCCCATGGCCCCTCTCTCCCCTGGTCCCAACACCATCACTACCTGTCAGGGAGCAACAGGCACACTGGGGCTCTCCGTGTGACAGCCATGACAGAGACTGATGGATGTGGTTATGCTCCTTCATCTGTGGCTTAATAGCTCAGCTCTTTCCTGCACATAGTTTGCCCTGCAATCTCCTAAACTCTCTCTAATACCTGAAGAAGTAACATGCTCCTGTTACTTCTTTGTTTTGTTTGAGGATGAAAAGAAAGCAGAGAAAGGATGCAGTCGACTCAGGGCAATGACAGCAAGCCCACCTATTATCTGTACAGGGAAGATGCTATTTAAATATCCATGGGTATTGGATATATCCAGCTCCTCAAACAACCATGTCATTAGAGTCGTGCTAAAATAGTAGGCTTGTAACATCCGTCTTTGGATTACAGGGTGTTGTTGAGAGACCCACACTTAACTACAGGGAAGGGAGGCTGTGCTACTAGCAGATGTGGCCTTTCAGAGAGAGAGTCAAAAGTCTTCTCATGCTTTGTTGATTTCAAAAAAGCTTTAGACTCAATTTGGCATGAGGGTCTGTGATACAAATTGATGGAAAGTGATGTGGGGGGGGGCACAAGACATTATAAAATCCATGTACACAAACAACAATTGTGCATTTAAAATTGGCAAAAAACACACATTTCTTTCCACAAGGCTGTGACGGGGTGAGACAGGGATGCAGCTTGATGATGATCTGATGCTTCTGTCCCCAACCAAGGGGGGCCGACAGCGGCACCTAGATCAATCAATCACATTTATTTATAAAACCCTTTTTACATCAGCAGATGTTGCAAAGTGTCGCAAAGTGCTATACAGAAACCCAGCCTAAAACCCCAAACAGCAAGCAATGCGGATGTAGAAGCATGGTGGCTAGGAAAAACTCCCTAGAAAGGCAGAAACCTAGAGAGGAACCAGGCTCTGAGGGGTGGCCAGTCCTCTTCTGGCTGTGCCAGGTGGAGATTATAAGAGCACATGGCCGTTAAGACCAGATTGTTCGTCAAGAGGTTCAGACGCTCATAGACGACCAGCAGGATCAAATAATGATCACAGTGGATGTCGAGGGTGCAACAGGTCAGCACCTCAGGAGTAAATGTCAATTGGCTTTTCATAGCCGATCATTCAGAGGTCGAGACAGCAGGTGCGGTAGAAAGAGAGGATGGAATTTCTGCACAGATTCTGTCATACCTGGGCCCTGACAGTGAATCTCAATGAGACAAAGATAATGGTGTTCCAAAGAAGATCCAGGAGCACAAATACAAATTCAAAAAACTATGCATACCTCGGCCTAAACATCAGCACCATAGGTAACTTCCACAAAGCTGTGAACGATCTGAGAGACAAGGCAAGAAGGGCCTTATATGTCATTAAAAGGAACACAAATTCGACATCCCAATTAGGATCTGGCTAAAAATACTTGAATCAGAACCCATTGCCGATTATGGTTGTGAGGTCTGGGGTCCGCTCACCAACCAAGAATTCACAAAATGGGACAAACACCAAATTGAGAGACTGCATGCAGAATTCTGCAAAAATATCCTCTGTGTACAACGTAAAACACAGAATAATGCATGCAGAGCAGAATAAGGCCTACACCCGCTAATTATCAAAACCCAGAAAAGAGTATATATTCCTTTGAAACTTTTGAGTGCAGTGTTTACTGTTCGTTTTTGATTATTTCACTTTTGTTTATTATCTATTTCACTTGCTTTGGCAATGTTAACATATGTTTCCCATGCCAATAAAGCCCCTTGAATTGAATTGAATTGAATTGAGAGAGCTGAGAGAGAGAAGCTGAGAGGGAGAGAAGGTGAGAGAGAGGCTGATGGAGAGAGGCTGAGAGGGAGAGAGATGCTGAGAGAGCGGATGTGGGCTACATATGTTAGTGGGGTGAGACCAGTAAAAATAGCCCTGAAGAAGCCATGAGGTGGTGATAGAGCGAGGGGAGAGATGGTTTACACTCCAACCCTGTTCCTGGAGAGCTACCCTCCTGTAGGTTTACACTCCAACCCTGTTCCTAGAGAGCTACCCTCCTCTAGGTTACACTCCAACCCTGTTTCTGGAGAGCTACCCTCCTGTAGGTTTACACTCCAACTCTGTTCCTAGAGAGCTACCCTCCTGTAGGTTTACACTCCAACTCTGTTCCTAGAGAGCTACCCTCCTGTAGGTTTACACTCCAACCCTGTTCCTAGAGAGCTACCCTCCTGTAGGTTACACTCCAACCCTGTTTCTGGAGAGCTACCCTCCTGTAGGTTTACACGCCAACCCTGTTTCTGGAGAGCTACCCTCCTGTAGGTTTACACTCCAACCCTGTTCCTGGAGAGCTACCCTCCTGTAGGTTTACACTCCAACCCTGTTCCTGGAGAGCTACCCTCCTGTAGGTTTACACTCCAACCCTGTTCCTAGAGAGCTACCCTCCTGTAGGTTTACACTCCAACCCTGTTTCTGGAGAGCTACCCTCCTGTAGGTTTACACTCCAACCCTGTTTCTGGAGAGCTACCCTCCTGTAGGTTTACACTCCAACCCTGTTCCTAGAGAGCTACCCTCCTGTAGGTTTACACGCCAACTCTGTTTCTGGAGAGCTACCCATGAAACCTGGCTTCCAACTAACTGAAAGAATATGATGCTCACCCTGAACTTGCTGACGGTGAATAGACCTACTTGTGCAGTAAGTGCTCAACGTGATTCGGCCATCACAACAGATAACCTTCAAAACCCTCAAAACTCTACTGATGAGTCATCTGGCTGGGTTTGGCATTGGAGGGGAGAACTGACCGTTCTGAATAAATCTCCATTTCAGGTCTGCTCCTGTGGTAGGTTAAGGGTGTTTTCAAAGGGCTGTGTTAGTGCAGTTTAGTGCTCTTGTTATTATCAAGAGTTTTCATGGTCACTCATTTTCTCTCTCTTCAGCTTAATTGGCTTTTAGGGATTGTTCTGTTTGCCTGCTGGCCTAATGGATTCTCAATGCTTCACATATTAATAGGGTTGAATGGATAAAGCCCAGGCAACGTGATGGAGCTCAACAATACACTGCACTGGCACTCTCTCAGATGGAAAAACAATTCTGATAAAAGGACTCTATAAAACACTTAATGAAATGAAAATCCGTCACTCACACAAACTTTGTGATGAGACATGAATAATACAATGTTTTGACACCAGTTTTAGTATTATTGCTTGACTGTGATTATATTTCCAGGGGAATTATTATAAGACCAAGTGAAAATAATTTGTTTACATGTCAAAGTCTTGATGCTTTTTAAAAAGCTTTTTCTCCCTGTAGAGAAAATAGCACATTGATCTGATATCTTCTCCTTTCCTTCCCGAGGAAACGTGTGTTGTGGCATTTAAAAACTGGCATGTAAAACTACAACATTTTCTCTCAGCCTCATAATAATAAAAATAATAATTGATTTGGCTTCAGTACAGAGAGTCTCTCAAAGTGTAGCTACATACAGAGAGTAGGTCTGTACTATGACAATTGTCAGATAGAGTTGAACGTTTTTGGTGTTTCAGGCCTCCAACAGATGGAGCGACAGTCGAGAGGGAACCACATCGCCTGAGCAGAGGGAAGGGTTGGTCAATGGGGGTGATGAGCAGGTCCTCAGGTGGTAGGCAGGCAGGCAGCACAGTTTACTGTCCATTCAAAGCTTCTCGCCGTCCCCGCCGTCTGACTGCCTTGTACAAGACAAAGTTTGACGTTAACTCGCTCAATGATGACATCCCGCACAACATTTCTGATGGAATCCTCCGACTGAGCAATGAATTGATCAGTGCCAGCTGGCCATCCATTGCAGTCTTCCTCATGGGTCAGGAGACCGTAGAACAAGAAAATAGGGTGGTGTATTCAAACAAAGAGGAAGAGGCAAACAGAGGATTTACTCCGCTCAAAATCTGTCTGCCTGAGAAGTCTGAGATCGTGTCAAATAGCATGAGGCTTATTTGATCGAATAGAAGTTTCGTAATGTTTAGGCTGTTAAAAATGTACTAATATGCAGTTCAAGTGGGAAGTTTACATACACTTAGGTTGGAGTCATTAAAACTTGTTTTTCCACAATTGGCCCAGCGTCGTCCGGGTTAGGGAGGGTTTGGCCGGCAGGGATATCCTTGTCTCATCGCGCACTAACGACTCCTGTGGCGGCCCGGGCGCAGTGCACGCTGACCAGGTCGCCATGTGTACGGTGTTTCCTCCGACACATTGGTGCAGCTGGCTTCCGGGTTGGATGTGCGTTGTGTCAAGTAGCAGTACGGCTAGGTTGGGTTGTGTTTCAGAGGACACATGGCTCTCGACCTTCGCCTCTCCCAAGTCCGTATGGGAGTTGCAGCGATGAGACAAGACTGTAACTACTACCAATTGGATACCACGAAATTGGGGAGAAAAAATGGGTCAAAAAAACAACTTGTTTTTCAACCACTCCACAAATTTCTCGTTAAGAAACTATAGTTTTGGAAAGTTGCATGACACAAGTAATTTTTCAAACAATTGTTTACAGACAGATTATTTCACTTATAATTCACTGTATCACAATTCCAGTGGGTCAGAAGTTTACATATTCTAAGTTGACTGTGTCTTTAAACAGCTTGGAAAATTCCAGAAAATGATGTCATGGCTTTAGAAGCTTCTGATAGGCTAATTCACATAATTTGAGTCAATTGGAGGTGTACCTGTGGATGTATTTCAACGCCTACCTTCAAACTCAGTGCCTCTTTGCTTGACATCATGGGAAAATGAAAAGAAATCAGCGAAAACTGCACATGGAGACAAAGATTGTACTTTTTGGAGAAATGTCCTCTGGTCTGATGAAACAAAAATATAACTGTTTGGCCATAATGGCCATTGTTATGTTTGGAGGAAAAAGGGGGAGGCTTGCAAGCCGAAGAACACCGAAGAGCACCCAACCGTGAAGCACGGGGTGGCAGCATCATGTTGTGGGGGTGCTTTGCTGCAGGCGGGACTGGTGCACTTCACAAAATAGATGGCATTATGAGGGAGGAAAATGATGTGGATATATTGAAGCAACATCTCAAGACATCATCCAGGAAGTTAAAGCTTGGTCGCAAATGGGTCTTCCAAATGGATAATGACCCCGAGCATACTGTTAAAGTTGCGACAGTTCGTTTCTGGTATCAGAACAAAATAGTCAGCACATAGTAACTTCTGATTTATTTGTACTTTAATTAATGCAAACACGTGTGTGGTATATGTGTAGTTCGTATATATACGGTCTCGCTGTTTTACCTCGCAGGGCAAACAGAGAAGAGAACGACATATCCTTTGTTTCTCTTTTATACTCTGACAGAGAGTTCCCGCTCAATGCTGGCCTGTCAGAGGGAGGAGGAGCGTGGTTTAAACTTGCTCCTCCTATCGTCGGCGCGCAGGCAGGTCCCAGCGTCGTGACGCACTTCCTGTCGCCGGGTGTCGTTCTTCCTGTCTTCAGCAGTTGATTTATCCGCCGTTCATATACTTATTATTGTAGCGTAGCTTCCCCGGTATATCACAAAGGTTATGCATACAAATAGCCAGTTCAACCCTAACAATACTTCCAAAGTTGTGGTAAAATGGCTTAAGGACAACAAAGTGAAGGTATTGGAGTGGCCATCACAAAGCCCTGACAACAAAGTGAAGGTATTGGAGTGGCCATCACAAAGCCCTGACATCAATCCCATTGAAAATGTGTGGGCAGAACTGAAAAAACGTGTGCGAGCAAGGAGGCCTACAAACCTGACTCAGTTACACCAGCTCTGTCAGAAGGAATGGGCCAAAATTCACCCAACTTATTGTGGGAAGCTTGTGGAAGGCTACCTGAAACGTTTGACCCAAGTTCAACAATTTAAAGGCAATGCTACCAAATACTAATTGAGTGTATATAAACTTCTGACCCACTGGGAATGTGATGAAAGATATAAAAGCTGAAATAAATCGATCTCTCCACTATTATTCTGACATTTCACGTTCTTAAAATAAAGTGGTGATCCTAACAGGGAATTTTGACTTTTGTGCCCATTTTGAACTGCCTCCTACACCAACTCAGAAGCTAGGATATGCATATTATTAACAGATTTGGATAGAAAACACTCTGAATTTTCTAAAACTGTTTGAATGGTGTCTGTAAGTATAACAAAACTCATATGGCAGGCAAAAACCTGAGAAAAATACAACCAGGAAATGAGAATCTTTTGGCTGTACTATTTTCCAGTCATTGCTAATAGATCACACAGTGACAAAGGATTCATTTCGCACTTCCTACGGCTTCCACTAGATGTCAACGATCTTTATAAAGTTGTTTTAAGCGTCTATGATGAACAGATTCCGGATGACAAGGAAGAGAAGTTGACGTCCCTGGGATGTCGTTACTTCATTATTGCGCGCACCTGCGCGTTCATGTGAGTTCATGTGAGGCGAGACATTTTTCAAAACGTTTTTCAAGACACAGGAGAGGTCGGGTTGAAATATTACTGATGTTTCACGTTAGAAATGGCCCTAAAGATTGATGCTAAACAACGTTTGACATGTTTGAACGAATGTAAATAGATTTTTTTTTAAACTTTTTGTCGTGACTTTCCCCCCCCCGCCCTACTTTTGAGGAGCCTACCGAAGCCCTAACAACATGGAACAACTTGGAGTTATTTGGACATAAATTATGAACTTTGTCGAAAGAAACCACATTTGTTGTGGACCTGGGATGCCTGGAAGTGCCTTCTGATGAAGATAATCAAAGGTAAGCGATTATTTACAATAGTTTTATTGATATTAGATGGTTACAAGATGGTGCTAACCTGTATATCCTAGCCTATTGTTCTTAGCTTAGCACCCCGTTTATTGCAAAGTGTCATTTCCCAGGAAAGTTATTTTGAAATCTGGCAATGTGGTAGCATTTACGAGATGTTAATCTATAATTCTTTGAATGACAATATTATAATTTACCAATGTTTTCGAATAGTAATTTTGTAAATTGTAACGCTGATCCACCGGAAGCATTTGAGGGGGAAAAAAAGTCTGAATTTCACCACTACTGTAAAATGCTGTTTTTGGATATAAATATGAACTTGATGGAACAAAAAATGCATGTATTGTATAACATAATGTCCTAGGAGTGTCATCTGATGAAGATTGTCAATGGTTAGTGCATAATTTTAGCTGGTTATCTGCTTTTGGTAACGCCTGTCTTTGAATTGACAAAACATTACACACAGCTATTTTCAATGTACTCTCCTAACATAACCTAACTTTATGCTTTCGCCATAAAGCCTCTTTGAAATTGGACAATGTGGTTGGATTTAGGAGATGTTTATCTTTCAAATGGTGAAAAATAGTTGATTGTTTGAGAAATTGAAATTATTAGATTCTTGCAGTTTTGAATTTCCCGCCATGGTCTCTTGACAATAAATCCCAATACCGGAATCAGGTCCTCAACAGGTTTTAAATGTCAGGAATTGTGAAAAACGAAGTTTAAATATATTTGGCTAAGGTGTATGTAAACTTCTGACTTCAACTGTATACAGTGCCTTCAGGAAGTATTCATACCCCTTGACTTATTCCAAATGTTGTTGTTACAACCTGAATTCAAATGGATTAAATAAAAGAAAACATAATACCACCTAATAAGTAAAAACATTTTTTTTAGAAATGTTTGCAAATTGATGTTGAAAGAGCTAGTTTGCGATCAAATTCACAGGCAGGAAACAAATAAATGTAACCCAGATTTAGTCTATACTCATTTAGCTAAAAGAAAATGAATATATTCCAACAAAAAAAGAAAATTTTTCAAAATGTAAAGGAGCTCTGCCTAGGCGACTTCACTGCTCCAAATGTGTAGAATAGCAGGACATTAGCTCTTGAACAGCAACCTTTTCATGTGGGGGGGAGGGGAACAGCGCTATGTCTCTGAAACACACCCTTTCATCTCAGAGGAGAAAAGGCAGAAGTGTGAGTCTTTGCTACCCGGCTACAGTTTAGTGGGATTGTTATTAACGCCTTCCGACCGAACGAGCAGGTGGGGAGTAACTACATGGAGTGTGTGTTTGTTAGCCTAGCAAGAGGGAATAGATTGCTTTAGCTACATGGAGTGTGTGTTTGTTAGCCTAGCAAGAGGGAATAGATTGCTTTAGCTACATGGAGTGTGTGTTTGTTAGCCTAGCAAGAGGGAATAGATTGCTTTAGCTACATGGAGTGTGTGTGTGTTTGTTAGCCTAGCAAGAGGGAATAGATTGCTTTAGCTACATGGAGTGTGTGTTTGTTAGCCTAGCAAGAGGGAATAGATTGCTTTAGCTACATGGAGTGTGTGTGTGTTTGTTAGCCTAGCAAGAGGGAATAGATTGCTTTAGCTACATGGAGTGTGTTTGTTAGCCTAGCAAGAGGGAATAGATTGCTTTAGCTACATGGAGTGTGTTTGTTAGCCTAGCAAGAGGGAATAGATTGCTTTAGCTACATGGAGTGTGTGTGTGTTTGTTAGCCTAGCAAGAGGGAATAGATTGCTTTAGCTACATGGAGTGTGTTTGTTAGCCTAGCAAGAGGGAATAGATTGCTTTAGCTACATGGAGTGTGTTTGTTAGCCTAGCAAGAGGGAATAGATTGCTTTAGCTACATGGAGTGTGTTTGTTAGCCTATCAAGGGGGATCGATTGATTTTGCTACATCGTTACCACAACAGGCTCCCCTCCCAAGGCTGTCAAGGGCTGCAGATCAGCGAATTAATTTACAGTTGCGAAAAGACCAGGATTAGAAGTAATGCTTTCTTTCTCTTTTCATGGCCTAGCCTACTCAGTCAGGATGAGGTAATCGGGTTAGTCTATTCCAGTCAGGATGAGGTAATCGGGTTAGTCTATTCTAGTCAGGATGATGTAATCAAGTTAGTCTATTCCAGTCAGGATGATGTAATCAAGTTAGTCTATTCCAGTCAGGATGAGGTAATCGGGTTAGTCTATTCCAGTCAGGATGATGTAATCAAGTTAGTCTATTCCAGTCAGGATGATGTAATCAAGTTAGTCTATTCCAGTCAGGATGAGACAGGGTTCGATACTGCAGCCAAAATGCTCGCGTTTTCGACCGTTTGACTTGGCAGTGCGACACACATTTTTAATTGGTCGCAAGGGTGCCAGTGATCTTTTTTTTACCTGGTCACGTAGATTTTTTTTTTTTCACAATTAGTTTTTTTTGTTTTGATTATCATGATTTATCATGATTTATTCAAACCGTAATGTGCAATTGACCAAAAATAAATACACTTTCTGAAGATGAAACCGTCATGGGAATGCTCGTCTGTGTGTGTTCAGTGGCCGTAGGGCCTATATGTCTAACACTTTGTATAGTCGTTATTGATGCTAATGATAGCCTAAGGATCTTCGGGTAGATGGGAATGCAATTAAAATGTAACTACAAAGTAGCCTATGCCTATCTGGCAGAGTCATGATAATTTGCATTAATCCGGTGGCCATTTGTTTTGAAAACTCCATCAAAAGTGCATTACAGACATAGGCGGCACGTCCATAAACTAAGCTTCCCCTGAAGTAAATTTAATTAAATTGCCTAAATTATTATATAGCCTAATTAGTGCAAATAGTCCGGGTAGACATTTGATTAGGAGTTCAGGAGTCTTATGGCTTGGGGATAGAAGCCATTAACCTCAGCCAAGGAGAGGACTCACAAAAGTCAGATATAGCGATTAAATGAATCACTAACCTTTGATGATCTTCATCTGGTGGCACTCCCAGGACTCCAAGTTACACATTAAATGTTCATTTTGTTCAATAAAGTCCCTCTTTATGTCCAAAAACCTCAATTTAAATTGGTGCGTTATGTTCAGTAATGCATTGTCTCAAATAACATCCGGTGAAATTGCAGAGAGCCAAATCACATTACAGAAATACTCATCATAAACATTGATGAAAGATACAAGTGTTATACATAGGATTAAAGATAAACGTCTTGTTAATCCAGCCGCTGTGTCAGATTTCAAAAAGGCTTTACGGCGAAAGCACACCATGCGATTATGTTAGGACAGTGCCTAGCCACAAAACACCATACAGACATTTTCCAGCCAAGGAGAGGACTCACAAAAGTCAGAAATGGCGATTAAATTAATCACTAACCTTTGATGATCTTCATCTGGTGGCACTCCCAGGACTCCATGTTACACAATAAATGTTTGTTTTGTTTGATAATGTCCCTCTTTATGTCCAAAAACCTCAGTTTTGTTGGTGCGTTTAGTTCAGTAATCCAAAGGGCGCTCTCAACATCCAGACGAAAAGTCAAAAAAGTACAATAAAAGTTCGTAGAAACATGTCAAACGATGTTTAAAATCAATCCTCAGGTTGTTTTTGTCATAAATAATCAATATTTCAACCAGACCAAAGCTTCGTCAATAGAAAAGGAGAAACAAGAAAGGTGCACTCCCGATCACGCGCTGGACTTATGTCTGGAAATTTCCACTGTCCACTCATTGAAAGTGCTGTAACTCCCTCATTTTTCAGAGTAAAAGCCTGAAACAATGCCTAAAGACTGGCCACATGTAGAAGAAGTCATAGAGATTGTGAACTGGGTCCTAAAGTCTTAGTATGGTGGATAGGCTTTCAATGGAATAACAGCTTTTCAAAATAATAGTACTTTAATAATTTTACTCAGGTTTTCGCCTGCCATATCAGTTCTGTTATACTCACAGACATTATTTTAACAGTTTTAGAAACTTTAGTGTTTTCTATCCAAATCTACTAATTATATGCATATTCTCGTTTCTGGGCAAGAGTAGTAACCAGTTTAAATCGGGTACGTTTTTTATCCGGCCGTGCAAATACTGCCCCTTAGCCCCAACAGGTTAAATAGATCACAGCGTTTTGGTCGATCTTTTTGTCAGTGTCAGCAGAGTGTTGTATTAAAAATGTCTCCAGTCATATGAAGTAGAATTGCATGAAAATGTGTTTATAAAAGGCCAAGACACTTAACTGATATAGGCTAGGCCGACTCTACGCCACTACATGCCCAGCCATGCATTGAACAGTGAGTTATATTAATATCCTAAATTATGACTCTCCAATCACATTAGGAATAGTAAGCTATCATCCAATAGTCAGCAAATGCGATGATGCATGGAATGCTATATTATAAAGGTACATTTTTATGATGAAAATTGAAACTCTTGCGCCGCCTATCGCTACAGAAACACCACTAGCCAAACCAACAATCTGCCTGGTGTGCACCTGAATTAAAGGGTAACTACTCAAAATAAATATTTAAAAAATGTATCAATGTATTTGTTTTTTCTTTTTTTCAAAAATGGTCCCCTGGTGTGGTTTAAGCATTATTGTCTATTGAAATGTGTGCTTTTGAGAGTGAAAACCTGAAAAAACTGGGGGAAATAAGCCCCTCTCCCTGTTGTTTTGGTATCAAGTATACATTTTTTTAAGTCTCCCCTCTAGAGGATTTAGCAGAGAAGAACACATGGCACTTTGAAATCTGCTATAAATATATTTTGCACTTTATTTTAACAGTATTTTTCTTTGCTGTTACAGAAAATCTATCCAAATCATTGTTTTTTTTGTTTTTTTTTAAATTGGTGCCACCAGCTGAAAAAGATGGTTGCCAGTGCCACCAGTGGAAAAAGTTAGTGTAGAACCCTGTGAGGTAATTGGCTTAGACTATTCCAGTCAGGATGAGGTAATAGGGTTAGTTAGACCATATCAGAAAGCCCTCTGATTAGAGAGGGGAAATTGAATTGACTCCCCCTTTTCAGTCCCTTTCGCTCCCCTCCCATGGTCTTCAGTTCTCCTCCAGCTCTGTTACAGTAGATGCCATTCGGTTCTACTGCCACCTGCCTGCTACGGCAAATCACTGGATAACCTATTTGATAACTCCATTGGCCACTTCTTTCCCTCATTGTGTCTATTTTTAAATGTTTTATTTTACATTTTTCATTGAATCTTTATTTAACTAGGCAAATCAGTTAAGAACAAATTCTTATTTACAATGATGGCCTACACCAGCCAAACCCAGACGACGCTGGGACAATTGTGCGCCGCCAGTATATCTCTGCTGTTGTTACTGTTGCTGCTGTTCTTTCACTGGCCTGTTTGGTTTTTCTAGAGAGCTTCTCTAGAGACCCAGTGTTCTGTGCTGCTGCTTGTCAAAGAGGTCATGTTTCAAAGTGCTTTGTCCGCGTTGAAGAATGAAAATAACCATATTGTATGTCCTGATTGAGTAGGTACAAGGTACTTTATGACACACTTGGCGTTAGCTATGCATTTCTTAGTCTTTCATCCAGATAGTATTTCAGGGATGTTCTCTTTCCTCTCCATCCATGTTTTTCTTCCTCCTGCTGAGGTGTGAATACTTCTTTGATGACGTGTGATTGTTCTGCTTATTACATATGGGTTGTGTTTTATCTCTAACTCAGGGGAATGAAATGTACTTTCCTTGTAGAGAGCATCAGCACAGTTAAAGGATAGCAGCAGTGGTCCTCATTCCTCAACAGAAGTGATGTCCTCATTCCTCAACAGAAGTGATGTCCTCATTCCTCAACAACAGAAGTGATGTCATCTTTCCTCAACAACAGAAGTGATGTCATCTTTCCTCAACAACAGAAGTGACGTCATCTTTCCTCAACAACAGAAGTGATGTCATCTTTCCTCAACAACAGAAGTGACGTCATCTTTCCTCAACAACAGAAGTGATGTCATCTTTCCTCAACAACAGAAGTGATGTCATCTTTCCTCAACAACAGAAGTGATGTCATCTTTCCTCAACAACAGAAGTGATGTCATCTTTCCTCAACAACAGAAGTGATGTCATCTTTCCTCAACAACAGAAGTGATGTCATCTTTCCTCAACAACAGAAGTGACGTCATCTTTCCTCAACAACAGAAGTGACGTCATCTTTCCTCAACAACAGAAGTGACGTCATCTTTCCTCAACAACAGAAGTGACGTCATCTTTCCTCAACAACAGAAGTGATGTCATCTTTCCTCAACAACAGAAGTGACGTCCTCGTTGCTCAACAACAGAAGTGACGTCTTCGTTGCTCAACAACAGAAGTGACGTCCTCGTTGCTCAACAACAGAAGTGACGTCCTCGTTGCTCAACAACAGAAGTGACGTCCTCGTTGCTCAACAACAGAAGTGACGTCCTCGTTGCTCAACAACAGAAGTGACGTCCTCGTTGCTCAACAACAGAAGTGACGTCCTCGTTGCTCAACAACAGAAGTGACGTCCTCGTTGCTCAACAACAGAAGTGACGTCCTCGTTGCTCAACAATAGATGTGATGTCCTCGTACCTAAACATCCGAAGTGACCTGGGATCATTTAGATTGAGCCGTAAGTGGATGGTCAGGGGGCTGGAAAGGTAATTACAAATAATTTGCCAAACAGATATAACATTTGACTAAAACATAACAATTTAAAACCTTGCTTACATTTGTATACGGTCACATATGAGCTGATGTTTTTAGTCTTATCTTCAACAAAACATGGGGGGGCGGCAAATAAAACCCCCCATTCGGGGAACCCACTTTGGTTATCTAGGCTCAGCTCTAGTTAAAACACCTAGGAATTCTCAGGTTCATCCATTGGCTAGTGACCTGATTTTCATTTTACCCATTGGTCTGTTGAGCACTGATTTCTGTGCGTTTCCTGTCTTAATGAGGATTGGTTAAGCTTCTCTTGGCAGGTCATGAGGAAGTGGGTGGCATTGTTGGATTACGTGCTTCACTGCTTTCTCCAAACTCCTCCTTAGTACATTACAGTAGGTGGGTCCTCCGTCTAAACTCTTCCTCCTGTAAGGTACTCTCTCTAAACCTTTTCCACCTGCTGTGTCTGTGCTGCTGGGGCATTGGCCTGGCGTCCTGTCCCACTTCCTACATTGGCCCAAGACTGAGAGTCTAATACGTAAGAAGAGAAACTGGCGAACGCTGCTTCACGTTGGTATCAGGGTTAAGGGAGAGAGAAAGAGACAGAGCAAGACCAGAGCTTTGTCTTGGCGTGTGGAGTGACATTGGTTTATATCTTATATGATACCTGGTCTGATCTAACATGATGATGAATGATGACGAGAGGGTGTGTGAGCCAACGGAGAGGACCAGGCTGTCTGTGTGGACCCACGGAGACCTGATGGTGAGGAGAGGAAGCCTGTGTGTAGCTTTCCCTGCTTTAACAAGGCTGTGTGTAGCTTTCCCTGCTTTAACAAGGCTGTGTGTAGCTTTCCCTGCTTTAACAAGGCTGTGTGTAGCTTTCCCTGCTTTAACAAGGGTGTGTGTGGCTTTCCCTGCTTTAACAAGGCTGTGTTTAGATTTCCCTGCTTTAACAAGGCTGTGTGTAGCTTTCCTTTCTTTAACAAGGCTGTGTAGCTTTCCCTGCTTTAACAAGGCTGTGTGTAGCTTTCCCTGCTTTAACACGGCTGTGTGTAGCTTTCCCTGCTTTAACAAGGCTGTGTGTAGCTTTCCCTGCTTTAACAAGGCTGTGTGTAGCTTTCCCTGCTTTAACAAGGCTGTGTGTAGCTTTCCCTGCTTTAACAAGGCTGTGTGTAGCTTTCCCTGCTTTAACAAGGCTGTGTTTTGGCCCAGGAAGGAAGGGGAGAGAAAGACGTACTCTATTTAGCCGGCCCCTCCCCTCCAGCAGGCCACGTCTGAAATCAAGTCTCTTTTGTTGGGGACGGACGCAGGGGCCTGTGTTTGTTTATGGTATGTGTGTAACTATGTCTCCAGATTGTCTGGAGAATATGGTATGTGTTTAACTATGTCTCCAGATTGTCTGGAGAATATGGTGTGTGTAACTATGTCTCCAGATTGGCTAGAGAATATGGTATCTGTGTAACTGTCTCCAGATTGGCTGGAGAGCTAGCATTCAGGAGGAGACAGAATTAGTGTTTTTATTCATTTAGTGGAGCTGCAACCATGCTATTGCTCTTTGTCTGTGTTTTAACAGTGGATAATTGGGTCTAAAATGTAGGCTTTGTGTTACCAGAGCGGCCTGTGGAAGTGGTATTTATACAGTGCGTTCTGAAAGTATTCAGACCCCTTGACTTTTCCACATTATGTTACGTTACAGACATATTCTATTTACATAAGTATTCAGTACTTTGTTGAAGCACCTTTGACAGCGATTACAGCATCGAGTCTTCTTGGGTATGACGCTACAAGCTTGGCACACCTGTATTTGGGGAGTTTGTCCCATTCTTCTCTGCAGATCCTCTCAAGCTCTGTCAGGTTGGATGGGGAGTGTCACTGCACAGCTATTTTCAGGTCTCTCCAGAGATGTTCGATCGGGTTCAAGTCCGGGCTCTGGCTGGGCCACTCAAGGACATTCAGAGACTTGTCCCAAAGCCACTCCTGCGTTGTCTTGGCTGTGTGCTTAGGGTCGTTGTCCTGTTGGAAGGTGAATCTTCGCCCCTGTCTGAGGTCCTGAGCGCTGTGGAGCAGGTTCTCATCAAGAATCCTGACTAGTCTCCCAGTCTCTGCCACCACCATGCTTCACCGTAGAGATGGTGCCAGGTTTCCTCCAGACGTGACACTTGGCATTCAAGCCAAAGACTTCAGGCCAAGTTTCCCATGGTCTGAGAGTCCTTTAAATGTCTTTTGGCAAACTCCAAGCGTGCTGTCATGTGCCTTTTACTGAGGAGCGGCTTCTCTCTGGCCACTCAATCATAAAGGCCTGATTGGTGGAGTGCTGCAGAGATGGTTGTCTTTCTGGAAGGTTCTCCCATCTCCAAAGAGGAACTCTGGAGCTCTGTCAGAGCGACCGTTGGGTTCTTGGTCACCTCCCAGACCAAGACTCTTCTCCCCTGATTGCTCAGCTCTAGGAAGAATCTTGGTGGTTCCAAACTTCTTCCATTTAAGAATGATGGGGGCCACTGGGTTCTTGGAGACCTTCAATGCTGCAGAAATGTTTTGGTACCCTTCCCCAGATCTGTGCCTCGACACAATCCTGTCTCGGAGCTCTACGGACAATTCCTTCGACCTCATGGCTTGGTTTTTGCTATGGGACCTTATATAAACAGGTGTGTGCCTTTACAAATAATGACCAATCAATTGAATTTACCACAGGTGGACTCCAATCAAGTTGTAGAAACATCTCAAGGAAACAGGATGCACCGGAGCTCAATTTCGAGTTTCATAGCAAAGGGTCTGAATACTAATGTACATAAGGTATTTCTGTTTTTTATGTGTAATACATTTGCACAGTTAAAAAAAACGTTTTTTTTTTGCCGTTGTCATTATGGGGTAATGTGTGTAGATTGATGAGGTAAAAAAATATTTTAATAAAAAAAAATCTAATCAAATAAGGCTGTGACGTAACAAAATGTGGAAAAAGGGAAGGGGTCTAAATTCTTTCCGAATGCACTGTATCTTCAAATTCATTCGCCTACTGTCCCACCTCATCTCTATTGGACACATAGGTCCTCTAGTTGTTGAAGTGTTTTTCCAATACAGGAAGTCTTCCAACCATGGTGTTTCCTGTTGCGCTGTACTTCTGCTAAGTCTTTCCTAACTTGGCTAGAGTTGGACAGTGGAGTGCTACAGTATGTCTGTCTGTGCTAGTAGTCAATGATAAAAGGGCCAGGCCTAGTGAGGAAGAGCCCAATGAGAATCCAATCTTAAACCCTAGTCTCTAGTGTCACTTTCACCTCCCTCCCCTGACTGCCTCTGACTGCGGCTCTGAGAAGTTGGGAAGTTCAATTACAGCAGCAGACCAGGGGGGAGGCCTTTGGCCCGACACACTACAGCCAGCTTTGCTAGGCAGCCTGGGGGATGTTCCCTTAAGATAAGCAGTTAGCTATGCTCTGCCAGCTCTGGAATGGAGCTCAGCATGGGTCTGACTGACTCGGGGGATTGGGAATAGGAACAAGACCTTTCTCTCTCACTCTGTTGTTGGAACTTGTGAAGCCGTAGTCAGCGCTTTCTTATCAGTTTCCAGATGATGGGGTTTATGTGATGGTTTCTCTGCCAGGCCTCTGTGCTTCTGCTCTCTGTGCTTCTGCTCTCTGTGCTTCTGCTCTCTGTGCTTCTGCTCTCTGCGGTTCTGCTCTCTGTGCTTCTGCTCTCTGTGCTTCTGCTCTCTGTGCTTCTGCTCTCTGTGCTTCTCTCTCTGTGCTTCTGCTCTCTGTGCTTCTGCTCTCTGTGCTTCTGCTCTTTGTGCTTCTGCGCTTCTGCTCTCTGCGCTTCTGCTCTCTGCGCTTCTGCTCTCTGCGCTTCTGCTCTCTGCGCTTCTGCTCTCTGCGCTTCTGCTCTCTGTGCTTCTGCTCTCTGTGCTTCTGCTCTCTGTGCTTCTGCTCTCTGTGCTTCTCTCTCTGTGCTTCTGCTCTCTGTGCTTCTGCTCTCTGTGCTTCTGCTCTTTGTGCTTCTGTGCTTCTGCTCTCTGTGCTTCTGCTCTCTGCGCTTCTGCTCTGCGCTTCTGCTCTCTGTGCTTCTGCTCTCTGCGCTTCTGCTCTCTGTGCTTCTCTCTCTCTCTCTCTTTTCAATTCAAGGGGCTTTATTAGCATGGGAAACATATGTTAACATTGCCAAAGCAAGTGAACTAGTTAATATACAACAGTGAAATAAACAATAAAAATGAACAGTAAACATTACACTCACAGAAGTTCCAAAAGAATAAAGACATTACAAATGTCATATTATGTATATATATACAGTGTGGTAACGATGTTCAAATGGTTAAAGTACAAAAGGGAAAATAAATAAGCATAAATATGGGTTGTATTTACAATGGTGTTTGTTCTTCACTGGTTGACCTTTTCTTGTGGTAAGAAGTCACAGATCTTGCTGCTGTGATGGCACACTGTGGTATTTCACCCAATAGATATGGGAGTTTATCAAAATCAGGTTTGTTTAAAAAAAAATTGTGGATCTGTGTAATCTGAGGGAAATGTGTGTCTCTAATATGGTCATACATTTGGCAGGAGGTTAAGAAGTGCAGCTCAGTTTCCACCTCATTTTGTGGGCAGTGTGCACATAGCCTGTCTTCTCTTGAGAGCCAGGTCTGGCTACGGTGGCCTCTCGATAGCAAGGCTATGCTCACTGAGTCTGTACATAGTCAAAGCTTTCCTTAAGTTTGGGTCAGTCACAGTGGTCAGGTATTCTGCCACTGTGTACTCTCTGTTTAGGGCCAAATAGCATTCTAGTTTACTCAGTTTTTTAGTTAATACTTTCCAATGTGTCAAGTAATTATCTTTTTGTTTTCTCATGATTTGGTTGGGTCTAATTGTGTTTCTGTCCTGGGGCTCTGTGGGGTGTGTTTGTGTTTGTGAACAGGGCCCAGGACCAGCTTGCTTAGGGGACTTTTCTCCGGGTTCATCTCTCTGTAGGTGATGGCTTTGTTATGGAAGGTTTGGGAATCGCTTCCTTTTAGGTGGTTGTAGAATTTAACAGCTCTTTTATGGATTTTGATAATTAGCTTGTATTGACAAAATTCTGCTTTGCATGCATTATTTGGTGTTCTACGTTGTACACAGAGGATATTTTTGCAGAATTCTGCATGCAGAGTCTCAATTTGGTGTTTGTTTGATTTTGTGAATTCTTGGTTGGTGAGCGGACCCCAGACCTCACAATAGGTTCTATAACTGATCAAAGTAATTGGTATGTAGAATGTTTTGTTCCTTTTGATGGCATAGAAGGTCCTTTTTGCCTTGTCTCTCAGCTTTGTGGAAGTTACCTGTGGCGCTGATGTTTAGGTCGAGGTATGTATATTTTTTAAATATACATTATTTTTGTCTTACTGAGATTTACTGTCAGGGCCCAGGTCTGACAGAATCTGTGCAGAAGATCTAGGTACTGCTGTAGGCCCCCCTTGGTTGGGGACAGAAGCACCAGATCTTCAGCAAACAGTAGACATTTGACTTCAGATTCTAGTAGGGTGGGGCCGGGTGCTGCAGACTTCCAGTAACTGCCTTGTTCAGGGGCAAAACGACAGAGTTTGACCTTGTCAGCTCTGGGATTCGATCCAGCAACCTTTCGGTTACTGGCCCAACGCTCTAACCACTAGGCCTCCTGCCGCCCCTGGTATTCTAAATGAAATGCTAAAACATACAGACCACAAATTCCAATTGGTTATACTTAAACTCTTTATCATCATCCTTAGCTCTGGCATATTCCCCAATATTTGGAACCAAGGACTGATAACCCCAATCCACAAAAGTGGAGCCAAAGTGGAGACAAATTTGACCCCAATAACTACCATAACAGCAACCTTGGGGAAATCCTCTGCATTACCATTAACAGAAGAATCTTACATTTCTTCAGTGAAAACAATGTACTGAGCTAATGTCAATTAAGCTTTTCAGCAAATTACCGTACGACAGACCATGTATTCACCCTGCACACCCTAATTGAAAACAAACAAAAACAAAGGCAAAGTCTTCTCATGCTTTGTGGGGTGGTTGGTAGCCTAGTGGTTAGAGCGTTGGACTAACAAGGTAAAAATCTGTCTGTCTGCCCCTGAACAAGGCAGTTAACCCACTGTTCCTAGGCCGTCATTGAAAATAAGAATTTGTTCTTAACTGACTTGCCTAGTTAAATAAAACAATTAAAATACCATCAACACCACAAGCCTTTTAGGTTTGGAGGGTTTGTATTTTGTTCTGTTGTTCATTCAATGAATTTGGAGAATCCAGTGGGTTCTGGTAGTCTTTAATAGTTGATTCTATATTTGATCATGTATATGTTTTTGCTGTCTCTCTCTCTCTCTCTCTCTCTCTCTCTCTCTTTCTTTCTTTCTTTCTTTCTTTCTTTCTTTTCTCCCCCCCCCCCGAATTGTGGCTTCCAGTCTCAGATTATTGCTGGTCATAGCTTCTCTCCTTCCTGAAGCACAAAGCATCTGTGTGTTCCTGCTCTGAAGTTTTTCTGTGTGATATAGACCTAACTTCATTTCTGCTAATGACCTGTTGGTCTGGCTGCCTCTCTGCTAATGACCTGTTGGTCTGGCTGCCTCGCTGCTAATGACCTGTTGGTCTGGCTGCCTCGCTGCTAATGACCTGTTGGTCTGGCTGCCTCTGATAATGACCTGTTGGTCTGGCTGCCTCTGATAATGACCTGTTGGTCTGGCTGCCTCTCTGCTAATGACCTGTTGGTCTGGCTGCCTCTGATAATGACCTGTTGGTCTGGCTGCCTCTGATAATGACCTGTTGGTCTGGCTGCCTCTGCTAATGACCTGTTGGTCTGGCTGCCTCTGCTAATGACCTGTTGGTCTGGCTGCCTCTCTGCTAATGACCTGTTGGTCTGGCTGCCTCTCTGCTAATGACCTGTTGGTCTGGCTGCCTCTGATAATGACCTGTTGGTCTGGCTGCCTCTCTGCTAATGACCTGTTGGTCTGGCTGCCTCTCTGCTAATGACCTGTTGGTCTGGCTGCCTCTCTGCTAATGACCTGTTGGTCTGGCTGCCTCTCTGATAATGACCTGTTGGTCTGGCTGCCTCTGATAATGACCTGTTGGTCTGGCTGCCTCTCTGATAATGACCTGTTGATCTGGCTGCCTCTGATAATGACCTGTTGGTCTGGCTGCCTCTGATAATGACCTGTTGGTCTGGCTGCCTCTCTGCTAATGACCTGTTGGTCTGTCTGCCTCTGATAATGACCTGTTGGTCTGGCTGCCTCTGATAATGACCTGTTGGTCTGGCTGCCTCTGATAATGACCTGTTGGTCTGGCTGCCTCTGATAATGACCTGTTGGTCTGGCTGCCTCTCTGATAATGACCTGTTGGTCTGGCTGCCTCTCTGATAATGACCTGTTGGTCTGGCTGTCTCTGATAATGACCTGTTGGCCTGGCTGTGTCTGATAATGACCTGTTGGTCTGGCTGCCTCTGATAATGACCTGTTGGTCTGGCTGCCTCTGATACTAACCTGTTGGTCTGGCTGCTTCTGAAAATGACCTGTTGGTCTGGCTGCCTCTCTGCTAATGACTTGTTGGTCTGGCTGCCTCTCTGCTAATGACTTGTTGGTCTGGCTGCCTCTGATAAGGACCTGTTGGTCTGGCTGCCTCTCTGATAATGACCTGTTGGTCTAGCTGCGTCTGATAATGACCTGTTGGTCTAGCTGCCTCTGATAATGACCTGTTGGTCTGGCTGCCTCTGATAATAACCTGTTGGTCTGGCTGCCTCTGATAATGACTTGTTGGTCTGGCTGCCTCTCTGCTAATGACCTGTATCTGATTATTGCTACACACTGACGGTC
Organism: Salmo trutta; assembly: GCF_901001165.1. Classification (NCBI taxonomy): domain Eukaryota; kingdom Metazoa; phylum Chordata; class Actinopteri; order Salmoniformes; family Salmonidae; genus Salmo; species Salmo trutta. The sequence goes on along the minus strand of NC_042978.1, from coordinate 42,472,128 downwards.
TCTCATTGGTTCTCCCGGTTCCCTTCTAACCCACACTCCTCCCCTTCCTTGTTCTAGTTTCTGTTGATGCATTGAACAGTACCAGTCAGTTTTGTATGACTTCCTGCGAGTTGAGCAGAACATGTGTTTTTCCTCAGTGAGAGAGCCATTCAGTTCCTGGGTCCACTGCAGTGTACCCTAGCATAGAAAGACGCTGGAGCGTTGTTCCCACTTCTGATTTTTAGGGGAAACAGAAATGCTGTATCGCTGATATCCAGATGTCAGTGTTGAAAAGCAGCAGGAAGCTGCCACTGATCAAATGACTAACTAGTAGTTTACATCAGACATTCATTTTTTTCTAGATATCTAAGATTGTGTGATCATTTGTTTGGGCTCGCTGTGTGTCTATTTGTGTGTGTGTGCGCCTCTGTCTTGAAATGTTTAATTCAATGTTTCCCCCCAGCCACACACAAGTAGTTGAAGGTGCTTTGTTAGAATCTTAAAAAGTCAGGAGTGTGTGTGTGTGTGTGTGTGTGTGTGTGTGTGTGTGTGTGTGTGTGCGCGCACCTCTCTGTGTATCTACTATATGTTTTGTTGCTGTCTGTGTGTATGCTTAGCCTATACTATGGGGCATTGGCATATTTGTGACCCACCACCTGGATTCGGTCCTATGTTACAAAATTTGAAATTGTGATTTTTACATTGGATAAAAGTAGAGAATCAGAGCTAGAAAATGGTATATCATACACTACAGTTGAGGAACAATAGGAAAGGAATTCTGCTTTGAAAGTAGATAAACTTGTAACCCCACTTTTGACAAAATGTCCCTTGAATGTTTTGGTACACCTACTGGAGAGCTCTTCTTTGTCTCCACCCATTCAGCATCGTCACACCCTCTTAAGCCTTAGCCCCACCCATCTCTTTAAGGATTCACAGTGTAGTAAACAACAGATTTCAAAATTAAAAGTGGTGAAAATAGTAGCAAAAAGTAGTAGTAAAAATAAACTAGTCCTAGGGCCTATATGCTTATCTGACTTTGGTGCAGGTCTTATTGTTCTTCATATTACCGTCTCTGGTAAACACACACTATATCAAACAAAATCTAAGTTTATTTGTCACATCCCCAGGATACAGAAGGTGTAAACGGTACAGTGAAATGGTTATTTGCATAGTGAAGTCTTTTGTTTAGGCATGTAGATGGCTAGCTAGTTAGCTAAACGATGAACCAAAATCCCAACTCTAATTCTGCGTTCAAAACAACTGGGAAAAATCTATTTGAATGGTCATCCAATTTGGAATTCCAATTCAGGCCTCTTTCTAGAGCTCCTACTCAGATCATACACGTAACGTTAGCTAGCGAGCCAGCCAGCTAATGTTAGCTAGCTAGCTAACAGTACGCTTTAACTTGCAATGAAAACAACAATTAGAAAACAACAATTAGAAACGTATTTATCTGAAAATGTAGCTAGACCCTTACCTGTATACATGGATGAACATTTCTCCCTATGCCATGGTTGCCCTTAGTTTGAAGATGTAATCCGGAGACAGGTGTTTTATACAACAGCCTTCTTTCTATGTTCTCTTTTTAGACTCTCCGCATTTGGCAATCATTTCTCTGCTTCCACCGGGCATTCTACTGATTTAAATAAAATCGTATTCCGTGACAACGACACCATTTCTTTCCCACCATTGTCATCAGCAGACTTTACATCGTCTTGTTAAATGAAAATGATTTTAGTGATTTCCTCATTATCTGATTAATTTCGAGAGTCAGAGAGAATCCGGCATTGGCACGATCATCCTCCAGAAAGTAGTCCGTCACAATGTTTTCCCACTGAGCTTTGTTGATAGCAGTATTATCTTCAGGGCAGCAATGTTGAGAGCAGTAGTAAAACTTTTTCAAGATATATATATTTTTTTTAAAGGTATGGTAGACCGGATTATCCACACATGCTTAGCAGCTCATGATATAGACAGAAGCACGCTACGTGGCAGACCAATCCGAACTCATCTCTTGGCACGTCCAGCCCATCCATTTCTCTGCCAATCATGGCTAGCGGGAAGGTTCCTGTATTTTTCCATGGCTAAACCAACTTGTTATTTAACAATTTATTCATATTTACACATATACCACAAGGCATTTCTGCCGAAAAACGTATTTTGATCTTGAAATGCCTCTCCTGTGAAGTAGTAACATGCGGGAAAAAAATTGGCTCCCTATTTAAAATGATGGAGAACAAGACATGAAGGAACTGTGGTGGAGTTTTGGTGCAGGTACAGCCAACTAGCCCCAAAATAATATTGCGATATTGTTAAAACAATACGATATTATCTCTATGTAACTGTATACATCCCCCCCCCCCCCCCCCCCCCCCCCCCCAAATCTCTACTCTAAACCACTGTTTTCTCTGTCGGGGTTCTGGTTAAGGGGACAGAAATATGGAAAGCGAGACGGAGAGGGATATGGATACTGAGATCCAGAGACAGGTTGTGGTTGTGTGTTCACACGCTAGCTGGAATGGCACTGGGCTCCTGGTCTGGAGTGGGAGGAGATAAGGGGGCTATAAGCATCCACACAGCCTGACCTGATGGCTGGTGAATGTATGACCAGTGGAAAATAACTCACGGCTGTCTGTCCGTGGATTGGGGTGGGGTGAGGTCAGGGGCAGGGCTCTGTCTCTCTGACCACTAACCTTAAACCCTAGCTTTAACCTCTGACCTCTCAGGCTGGGGTGTGGTAAATCACAGTGTTGGCTGAACCTGTAGTTTACAGTATAGGCTTGAAGTATGCTCTCTTTTGTTTTGAGAAGACACCAGACTGCACAGTTGTGTGTGATTGGATGAAACTAGCTGAAATGGTCATCTCACAGCGTCGGTGTGGGCTACTGCCTTCTACCCTTTCTCACTCCCTATCTCTCTGTTTGTGTTTTCAACCTGCAGCTATCAGGAAATAACACTGATCAAATGTTTTCGCACTTTTAATGTGTTAGTTTCATCAGCTGTTGTACAATGTGATATAAAGCATAGGAAAAAAGTGTAATTTTGACTGCATTGGGCCTTTAAAGAATCCTGTATGAGTCTGCTGACTTCCACAGGCTTCAAGCTTCCTTTTAAGAGGCATTTTGTCAGCTTTCTGCAATACAGATGTGATAGAAGAGCCGGTGTTTAACATGGGCTTTGCTACACAGAAAGCAGCAGTTGATTACTCCATTGTCAACACTTTGATTTAATCAGTAGATCTACATCAATATCTTTGAAAATATCATATAAATATCATCAGCTTTTAAAACAATTCAATCTGTTTTCTTTGATCATATTTTGGACTAGTGAGGCAATCTCTCCGCTAGCCTACCTATTGTTCCTGCAGTGAGGCAGATTCACCATCTGCTATCTAATCATTTATTTGCATATAGTCTCCAAAAAGCCTACCAGTATGCAAATTGGAAGCCGAATTAACAGCTCTCTTATCGATGCAATTTGGTAAGCTACAGACGAGTCACTCACTTTAAAGTTAATGTCTAGCAAGTCCTGATGGACCTTATATCGAAAATACAAATGAGAACTTTAGTTAACTTTTCCGGATGCGATACCATGAACATATGACAACGTTGTGTGATTTATGAATGGCAAGGATATACAGTAACAGTCAAACGTTTGGACACACCTTCTTATTCAAGGGTTTTTCTTTATTTTCACTATTGTAGAATAACAGTGAAGACATCAGAACTATGAAATAACACATGGAATCATGTAGTAACCAAAAACGTGTTAATTAAACAAATCAAAATATAGTAGTAGCCACCCATTGCCTTTGACAGCTTTGCACACTCTTGGCATTCCCAAAAATAAAGAAAAACCCTTGAATGTGTAGGTATGTCCAAACTTTTGACTGGTAATGTATGAGATCGACTTTGTTCAGTTAGTTCCACACCTTTTCTAAACTAAGCAGTTCGTCAATCAAAGCTCAGTAAATAGCCTAAGTGCCACCACTGCATGGCTGCATATGAAACATGCCAGGGTCCAATGCTAACTTTTTTTCTCACTGGCCCCAAACAGAATTTCTACTGGCCCGGACATGGTGTAGTTAAGTGGATGGGGGTCATGCAGGCCCTATAGGTTGGCATGCTTCCTCTCTACATACAGCTATTAATTGTTTAAATGTGGTTATTACTATATGTATTAAAATCTGCGTAATATAATTTAGCAATGCAAGTCACTCGCAGGAACGTGGTGGTGCTTGAATTAACGACCAATCACATAGCTCAAATACAAATAGCATGACATCTCTCTTTACTTTGCTCCGTTCATCAGACCAGAGAATCTTGTTTCTCATGGTCAGAGTCCTTTTAGGTGCCTTTAGGCAAACACCAAGTGGGATGTTATGTGCCTTTTTACTGAGGAGTGGCTTCCGTCTGGGCACTCTACCATAAAGGCCTGATTGGTGGAGTGCTGCAGAGATGGTTGTCCTTCTGGAAGGTTCTCCCATCTCCACATAGAAATTCTGGAGCTCTGTCCATCGGGTTCTTGGTCACCTCCCTGACCAAGGCCCTTCTCCCCTGATTGCTCAGTTTGGCCGGGCGATCAGCTCTAGGAAGAGTATTGGTGGTTCCAAACTTCTTCCGTTTAAGAATGATGGAGGCCACTGTGTTCTTGGGGACCTTCAATGCTGCAGACATGTTTTGGTACCCTTCCCCAGATCTGTGCCTCAACACAATCCTGTCTGGGAGCTTTACGGATAATTCCTTTATCCTCATGGCTTGGATTTTGCTTTTACATGCACTGTCAACTTTGGGACCTTATATAGACAGGTGTGTGCCTTTCCAAATCAGACCCGATGTCTCATGGTCTGACAAACATTGCTCTATGATGGTGTTGATGTGAGTATTTCATGGCTACTGATGTGAGTGCTACAAGTGATAGTCATTTAGACAGGTTACCTTGGCCTGGTTTCCCTTTGTAATCTGTGATAGTTTGCAAGCCCTGCCTCATCCAACGAGCGTCAGAGCCGGCATAGTAGCATTCGATCTTAGTCCTGTATTGACATTTTGAATGTTTGATGGCTCATCGGTCGTTGTAACGGTATTTCTTATAAGTGTCCAGTTTAGTGTCGTGTTCTTTTAAAGCGGCAGCTTTAGCCTTTAGGTCAGTGTGGATGTTGCCTGTAATCCGTGGCTTCTGGTTGGAATATGTACGGTCGGTCACTGTGGAGACGACGTCGTCAATGCACGTATTTATGAAGCTGGTGACTGAGGTGGTAAACTCCTCAATGTTATCGTATGAATCCCAGAACATATTCTAGTCTGCTAAAACAGTCCCGTAGCTTAGCATTTATCGGACCACTTCCGTATTGAGCGTGTCACATGCTGGTAAAAATGAGGTAAAACAGATTTCAGTTTCCCTGGGTTAACATCCGCGGTCGTTAGGCGCGCCGCCTCTGGATGTGCATTTTCTTGTTTGCTAATTGCCCTATACAGCTGAGTACAGTCGTTATGCCAGCATCGGTTTGTGGTGGTAAATGGACAGCTATGGGAAATATAAATGAAAACTCTTGGTCAATTGGATGGTCTTCAGCTTATCATGAGGTATTCTACCTCAGGCGAACAAAACCTCAAGACTTAACATTAGAGATCGCGTACCAGCTCTTGTTAAGAGATGCACACCTCCCCTTAACCTTACCCGAAACTGCCATTTGGTCTTGACGATGCTTAGAAAAACCAGCTAGATGTCTATTATCAATGTCCTTGTTCAGCCATGACTCAGAGACACATAGGATATTAGTTCTTCAGGTCCCGTTGATAGGAGTCTCGAACTGAGCTCGTCCATTTTGTTTCCCAGTGGTTATGTTTTCTAATAGAACAGAGAGTAGAGGCGGTTTATCTTCTCGCCGACGTAGTCTCGTCAGGGAGCCCGCTGGTTTGCCTCTCTTCCGCCGTCTCTTCCTGTTTCGAGTCCCTTGGATTAGGGCCTGGTCCGGAATGAGCAGTGCAGCCACAGCTGCCAACTCGTTAAAGTAGAAATCTTCCTCCGTTAGCTGTTCTAATGTCTAGAAGCTGTTTACGGTCGTAGGAAATGATGGTGGCAATATTATGTTAAGATCAGTGTAAAAAAAAAAACACAATTGGTCAGAAGCCAGTAAGACGGCAGCTATCCACTGCCATCTTCCATAAAGTGTTATTTCACGCAGAGGTCACTCCGGCCCGTGGTGTGTCTCTTCAACATTCTTGCATCCTCAGATCCCCTTGCCCTTTGACACACACACACACACACACACACACACACACACACACACACACACTGGGGCCTCCTCATTAAGAGTGGTCCCTTGAGGAGAGGGGTTGTAGTGGCTGCTCTCCTGGCTGACCCCTCAGGATTGATTCTGTGTGATGAGTGCCTTTAGGAGTCTCTGGCCCTGCTATAGAAACTGCTACTCCATCATGACTAATTACTTTGTAAGAAAACACTGTAGAAATTGAATTTCTTGTACTTATTTTGTACCCGTCTTCCGCTCGTACCTTTATAGTTCCTTTGTACGTCACTGGTAAAGCGCTCTCTGCCTTCACTGATCAAGTGCGTGGGTGGATAGTGCTCTCTCTTCCTCTCGCTCTCTTGCTCTCATTCTACCTCTCCCTTTCTCTCCATCACTCCCCTAGCATTCTCTGCTTGTCTTCCCTTTCAGCATGCATAGGAGTTAAATCCACTCTCCTCTTTCCCTCTCCCTCTCTCCTCCTCTCTTTCTCTCTCTCTCCTCTCTTTCCCTCTCTCCTCCTCTTTCCCTCTCTCCTCCTCTTTCCCTCTCTCCTCCTCTCTTTCTCTCTCCTCCTCTCTTTCCCTCTCTCCTCCTCTTTCCCTCTCCTCCTCTCTTTCTCTCTCTCTCCTCTCTTTCCCTCTCTCCTCCTCTTTCCCTCTCTCTCTCTCCTCTCTTTCCCTCTCTCTCCTCTCTTTCCCTCTCTCTCTCCTCTCTTTCCCTCTCTCTCCTCTCTTTCCCTCTCTCTCTCCTCTCTTTCCCTCTCTCTCTCCTCTCTTTCCCTCTCTCTCTCCTCCTCTTCCCTCTCTTTCCCTCTCTCTCTCCTCTCTTTCCCTCTCTCTCCTCTCTTTCCCTCTCTCTCCCCTCTTTCCCTCCTCTCTCTCCTCTCTTTCCCTCTCTCCTCTTTCCTCTCTCTCTCCTCTCTTTCCCTCTCTCTCTCCTCTCTTCCCTCTCCTCTCCTCTCTTTCCCTCTCTCTCTTCCCTCTCTCTCTCCTCTCTTTCCCTCTCTCTCTCCTCTCTTTCCCTCTCTCTCTCCTCTCTTTCCCTCTCTCTCTTTCCCTCTCTCTCCTCTCTTTCCCTCTCTCCTCCTCTCTTTCCCCTCTCCTCCTCTCTTTCCCTCTCTCTCTCCTCTCTTTCCCTCTCTCTCTTTTCCTCTCTCTCTCCTCTCTTTCCCTCTCTCTCCTCTCTTTCCCTCTCTCTCTCCTCTCTTTCCCTCTCTCTCTTTCCCTCTCTCTCTTTCCCTCTCTCTCTCCTCTCTTTCCCTCTCTCTCCCTCTCTTTCCCTCTCTCTCTTTCCCTCTCTCTCTCCTCTCTT